>NC_067165.1:11448219-11575719 GCF_903995435.1 Acomys russatus
AATATGTATTGTATCATGACTTCAGAAGAAAAACCAGTATGCTTAGTGGTTTCAAAATGCTGAAATGCCAATGTGCATAGATTTTCTCTTCCTGTATTTTTTCTTTAAAAGGGCATATAAAGTTCTTTGACATTAAGCTATTTAATTTCTCATAGCTTTTATGTCAGTCCTATTAATAATTTCACAGGCACATAATTATATTATGTTTTCTCTCTCTATGTAGTTTCTACCAGGGAGCTGTTCATTTTGGAAAAATAAAAATAAAAGGGTAATTAAAAGTTTAAATCAAGAGGTTTATATGAGATATTTGGCTTTTGGAGAGACGTAATGTAAATGGGTGATATAAAATTACACCGGTATCAAATTCAACTCGACCAAATTCAGAAATCAAAAGACTACTGGTGTGATCTACCCCCAGGAAAAACCTCTTCAACCACTGCCCTGGGAACAGGCTGACCTCACCTTTACCTTTGGCAAGTAAAACAAACCAGGTAGCACATAGGAATAAAAACATCCATTTCCTTTTAAGCTGTAGCTTCTGAAACTGAACTCTGACATAACACATTTCATTTTCTTCATTCTCCAAACTAGTATTTATTAGTCATTATAGAAGGGACAGACCTGTATTCCATTCTATGAAAAACATAAGGGCATATGATGCTTAGTTACAATTTTAATAATATGTAAGTTCATTGTCTATACACAATTCTACACTCTGCTTTAAATTTTATTTTTTATCTTAAGTGTATGGATGTTTTGACTGCATGCATGCCTATGCCAGAAGAGGGCATCAAATTCCATAAAACTGGAGTTACAGATGGTCATGAGCTTCTGTGTGGGTGCTGGGAATCGAGCTCAGGTCCTCTGGGAGCGTAGCCAGTGCTCTTAACCACTGAGTCATCTCTCCAGCCCCTACAGTGGTTTTATTATTTTGTTGTAAGGTTTCTTAAAGTCCTCCAGAATTCTCCATGAACATTGTGCCCACTGACTGTGAACATCCAGCCACATGGCTTGCCTGCCATACATCTTCTCATGGAAGTTTTTCTGTACAGAGAAGCTACATCTATGTCAATATGTAGCCTATATAATGAAGCATGTCTTCTCTCCACCTGAAACACACACACACACACACACACACACACACACACACACACAAAGGATAACTGACATGGAATGATCCTGTTATAATCAGCAATGCTACATGGACCAATCGCTCAGCCTAGTCATCATTTTCTCCATATTAATGGTCAATGTGAATTTTTTTTTTTTTTGACCCAGAGTGCCTGGCTGCAAATCTTACCAGTTGAATGAACCTGGGATTTCTACTTTAGATTGAGATGCTGAAATTTTTATGTTGCTTCATGGAATAGTTAAGAGAGAAAACAAGTGAAATCTGATGGTTACCCTAAACAAATTATGCTTAATTCATGTTGGCAATTATGAGCCTGAGTTTGAGGAAGAACTCAAGGTGAAAAATAATCTCAGAATAGAGGAATGTTGTGTGGATTAAGGTATTCATAGCTTCGTGGGTTCTGACAGGGTTCAGAGAAGAAAGAAGACAAATGTCAAATGTAAGGCAATGAAGAACAGTGTGTGTTAGGACAAAGTACTTGGAAGGGTGAGGAAGCAGGCAAAGTTGTGGCCTGGGGAGAGACGCCTTTCACAGGACTCTTCCTAAAATGGCTTTTGCTTTTGAACTTTCCTTGTTGATGTTGGAAGATCATGCCAAAGTGAGAGTGACGTCCTGGCTTTGGACATATTTCCAGTCCTTGCTCTGCCCGACTTACTGGCGGTTGTCTCTTTACTGGGTGATTTTTTTTTTCCATTCGTCCTTTAAGGCTCTATCCTGTTTTAGTGTTTTCCTTCTGTGGTAGACATTTGTGGTGGTTTAGGTGAGAAATGCCCTTCCTAGGCTCAGATATTTGAAAAAGCGGTCTGTACTTGGTGGTGCAGTTGGGGAGGCAGTGAAGCCTTGCTTGGGGGGAAATGGTTCACTGGCTTCGAGAATTCAGAGTCTCACCCCAACTTCCGGTCCTCTCTCTCTCTCCTCTCTCTCTCTCTCTCTCTCTCTCTCTCTCTCTCTCTCTCTCTCTCTCTCTCTCCTCCTCTTCTCTCTCTCTCTCCTCTCTCCTCTCCTCCTCTCTCTCTCTCTCTCTGTTTTATGCGTGTAGTTGAAGATACAAATTCTCAGCTTCTTGCTTTATCCACCATGCCTCTCTGCCATGATGGCTATGTATCCCTCTGGAACTATAAGTCAAAATGAATCCTCTTTCTATAAATTGCATTAGTTTCTATATTTTTTTTCATAGCAACAGGAAAGTAAGAAACACATTTCATTCTTCCACTACAACCTTATCAAATTTTACCGCACCAATTCTGTTTCTGGCCACTGATCTCAAGACTGTAAGTTCAATAAATGTTTGTGGAATTTGTTTAGTGATCTGAAAAAAGCCCAGTGTATCCTATCAGATGTCTGGGAAGGGATTAAGATCTCATGTTACAAAAGAAGGCACTGAGCTGGCAGAAGTTAAGTTGCCTGGCTGCAGTGAGGTGGCCTGGGTCCCAAGCTTCCTGAATCCATGCTCAATGCACACTTCACCAGCAAAGGCACTGTAGGTCATGATTGGATGGTGAATGCAACAATACCAGGGGAGTATTTCAGAGGGCCTGGGTAGCGACAGCTTTGACATCCAGTACCACATGCTTTTAATGGCTTTTTTCCACCTAAACCTTCAATTTACCTCTTTGTCATAGTTTCTCCATCCCCGAAGTCTTGAAAATCATGCAAACAGCCACTTCCAATGAACTTTTGGTAAAGTATGAACTCCTTGAATTCAGCTTTCTTCTGCCCTTTTGGTAGCTCGTTCACAAATTCTTGTGAGCTACGTGGGTAAGGTGACACCATGCCACTTGATATGTCTTTCATTTCACTGTTCTCCAAAGTAGGTTGTTCAGGTGAATCAAAGCCTGGTCTTGAAATCCAGCTCTGCTCACACCCATGTCCCTCCTACAAGTAGGTGGGGCAATCTTCCTGGGGCCTTGCAGACATGAGGGTGTTCAGGGGAAGTGAGGGACAGAAGCTGTCATATCATGAGTGTCTCTGCTCTGAGCTCCCCCAGATTCCCAGGAAGCATCTATGAGTTCCTCCAAGTGGCTTCTGTGCTCAGCCTGCTACTGCTGCTCTTCAAGGCAGCCCAGTTCTGCCTGCATAGGCAATGGCTACTCAGAGCTACCCAGCAGTTCCCATGCCCACCTTCCCACTGGTTCTTTGGGCACCAGGTAGGAAGGGGAGAGATGGGTGGCTGGGAGGGTGTGGTTCCCAGAAAATAGTCATCAAACTTACAGAACAGAGTTTGTTTTATATATGTATATATATATATATATATATATATATATATATATATATATATATATATATATATATATATATATATATATATACAGGTTTCTCATGTTGCTCGTGAGACGATCTGCTCAGGATGGGGCACATCTCATGCTGGCTCGCTCCAGCAACAGGGGCTCACTGCTCAAAAGAGCCCGGTCTTGCTTCTGTCAGCTCTGCTGCATGCCTATGCAAACCTATCATCTGAGAGTCCTGGACTTGGGAGGTTGTGGTTGGTCCTACCTCTGCCTTTTTCTTTCCAGGCTGAGCAACTCCTGCAGCCTTACCTGTTCTTAAAAACCTGGGCTTCTCAGGGCTTCCCTGCCCTCATTTCTCTGTCACCCTCTCTTCCTGGCTCAGAGATTGTCTGAGAACATGGCTACCAGTGTGGTAGAATCTGTCCTATGTATGGTAACAACAGGCAGGAATCACAGGGAGTGCCAGGTGTTCTAAAGGGACTCACTTTGCTATGGGGTGAGGCAACTGACCCTATATGTTTACCTAAGGCTGAAAGAGCTGCCTGGGTGGATGATTTATACGTTGAAATCCTGAGGGTCAGGAAGGTTGTTCTTTAGATGTGAGGGTCCATTGCTAGAGATGCACATTAATCAGTCTGTGTATGGGCTCTCCTGCTGCACACCCTGTAGTGTGTGTTCCATCTTGCTAAGCACACGATGTACCTCAATACCTGATCAAGGGCCTGGAACAAGTGCACAGTCTCCCAGAAATGAGAGGAAAGCATAGCCTAGGTGCTGGGGGGCCTTAAACAGTCCCCCCTCTCTGAGGGGATGGACACAGAACTAGGTAAAAGGCTTCAGGAAGAAGCGTGTGACAACTGTTGCACATTGGTCACATTTAAGAGGAGGAGATAGAGTATGTGGGATGTAAGCCAGAGCTGAGGTTCTGGGGCCAGATTTTGGGGACTACAGCTTCATCTAACAGAACCACAGCATCTGGCTCAGATCAAGTCCAAGGAGAGAGCAACGGCCTGGATGACTGCACAGAGAAGCCATCAGACTGTGCTCCAGTCCCAGGTTCTGTTAAATAAGCCTCACTCTTTATTTAGGACCAACAGCTAAAACAAAAGATTTTTAAAATTTTTTACTCTTGAGGTTTTGTTTGTTTGGTTGGTTTGGTGTTTGGCAGTGCCTTTACAAGGTAGCTCAGGCTGGCCTTGAACTCACTATGTAGCCTATATTAGTCTCATACCAACAGAAGTCCTCTGGCTTCAGCCTCCCAAGTGTTGTGTTGGGATTACAAACATAAGTCACCACAGCTGGCACAAAGTGTTTTCAGTGGTTACTTTTTCTACTGATATCAGATCCCAAAGGACCAGGAGCTGCAAGTTATTCTAAAACAGATGAACAATTTCCCAAGTGCCTATCCACAGTGGATCTGGGGGACCAAAGTGCGCTTCCAAGTATATGACCCTGACTACATGAAGTTGATCCTGGGGAGATCAGGTGAGGGTGAAACTTCCTCACTTCCATTCTGGATTTATACCCGGGTCCGTGAAGTTCAGGACAAAGTGATGAATCATGCTTCTACTGACAAAACAGTACCTTTCATTTTTCCTGGTCACAACTTAGCATATGGTCATCAATATTTACTTAATACTTGCTTGGTACTTAGTACTGCAACATTAAAATACTAGTATGGATTCAGTTTATTTACCTTTTTTCCCAACTAAATTGGGGTGGTCAGTTATATATATAAAAAAATTGTCATATGTACAGAGACTTGGGTTTGAATGTTCTAAATTGTTTCTGTTCTGTATCATGGATAAAAAAAAGTGTTACTAGCCACTGCAGTAAAACCACAAGGCTGTCCTACTCTTTGACTCTGAGGACATAGTAGTCTACGTTTCTTGCTAACTCACGAGTCTCATCCTGGGGATGTTTAGCTTCTAGTGCAAGGAGGTTGCATCCCTAAGCCAAACTGTTAAGATGGATAAAAGGGAGTGGAAGACGGGTGGGAGGTAGCATGAGGCAAACCTCTAATGGGTAGTTATCAAGATTTCACAGCTTTCTGGTCTTATTTGCTGCCATCTCAGGCCTCTTCATCGTCTTTATTTTTAATTAATACCTCACTTTTTTTTTCAGACCCCAAAGCTCATGGTTCCTACAGATTTCTAGCTCCCTGGATTGGTATGTACAGCCATATGAATGTCAATGTGGCCACTCTCTGCTTTGGGTTCCCAAGAAGGGCATCTTGACTCATTGAGAACAATGGGAGATGGGCCATTACCTTCAAGATGCAGCATGACATGCAACCAGAAATTAACCTCCTCCTCCTGCTTCCGTATCTCCTGCTTACAAACATTCTTAGCTTGATATGTATGTGCTTCCCTCACTGTTTTAAATCTTTATCTTCTACCTATCATGATCACACCATATGTACCATGCCAACTGGGGAAAACATTGAAGAGTAGTAGTCTTTTTCCTTCCTTATTTGTATTCTGGTTCGTCCAAGATCTCCCATGTTTGTCTCTCCAACTTTCCCCGAGCCTTGCATTCCTGTGGTTCATACACTCATTAACACAATCATCACTGCACAGGGTACGGTTTGCTTCTGCTGAATGGACAGCCATGGTTCCAGCACCGACGAATGTTGACCCCGGCCTTCCATTATGACATTCTGAAGCCCTATGTGGGAATCATGGCAGACTCTGTCCGTGTGATGTTGGTGAGTTTTCTCTCTGGGGTTTCTCTATCCCTCCTTCTTTTCTTCTCTCTCTTCCCCTTTCACTCTCATGTCCACAACCGACTCACAACACATTCTCAGATTCTACTCTTTAGAAACCATCAGACACAGTCAAATGGAATAATACTCAACTCATAATGTGAAATAGGTTCCTTAATGCCAGAGAGAGGGCCCAGAGAGGGGGAGAGGGGAGGGGAGGGAAGGGGAGAAGAAAAGAGCCGAGGAAAGGAGAGGAGAGGAGAGCAGAGGACAGGAAAAATCATAGTAGGAACATGGCCAAGTCTAACAGCACATTTGAATAGTGAATCCTGCTAGACATCAGTATTAGCTGTCCCTGGATGTTCTGGTTATGGCAGCTCAGTAACCAGGGCTACTTCCCAAGGTGTCACTCTGTCCTGAGACCCGGAGCTTCTACATAGACTTGAAAGACACACCAGGACCACATCCTCACAGCCAAACTTGATGTGCCATCATACCCAACATGACTCTAATGTTTGACTTCATAGTGCTCATTAGACTGTTGATGAATGGAAAAAGCATTGAAGACCAAGATGAATAGAAGCACAAGGGCAGGCCCATAGGCTTTCATTTCTTTGACTATTTTATTCTCATACTTGAGTTTCCATTAGTGCTTTCAAGTTTCATTTGTCCGTTAGAAAAATGAAAGGTTCCCTGGGATCTTCATCATCAGTTGAAAGGTTGTAACTAACTGATTCACAATATTCAAAGTGAAGAAATATTTTGTCAGGAACCCATCCCAGCAGTCAGACATGTCCCAGGAGAAGAGATAAGGAACAGGCAGAGGGTAGTAATGGGTGAAGGACTCAGATACTGGGCCTCAAAAAATCTTGCATCTCTGACTGACCAGCAACCAACTGTTTCTTTATTTATACAGATTCCACAAAAGAGGCAAACTTAGTGATTTCAAAAGGAATACAGATCATATCATTTTGTCCCTGGACAAGTTTTACAAGTACAGAGAGAATAGGTATTATCGATCTCAAATCATTTTTAGACTTATGTAAGCACTTATGATATATGACATTCTGTTCTGCAGGAAAGTGAAACATTAAACAGATTTTAAAAAAATATCTCAGTCAGTCTAGATGAGTTCCCAAGCCTTGAATAATGTGTAGTGTTTGAAGTACAACTTGTGTGTTAGCCTAGCCTAAAACTTTGCAAGCTCTCGCAGGCTGCAGGCTGACTTGTTCTATTCATTTGTTTTTCTTCGTTTTTTTTTTTTGTTGTTGTTCTTTTGTTTTGTTTTGTTTTTTTAGTTAAAAGACCTCACTGTAACATAATGTGAAACTTATGCTTGAAAAAATTCTTATGTCTCTTTTATATTAATTTTATATCATTTATATACATCATCAAAGGTTGTTTTAGGCAAACTAACTTTGTTATTCAGTTTTTATTTGGGAGGTGGGATGTCCTGTAGACTATATATAGGAGAAAGCTTGAAATCTCTTCTGTTACCAAATTGCAAATCTATTGTTTCTGAGTTTGCTTAGGGGCAGCTGTGCCAAGAAAACTCTGAGCCTAATCAACTCTTTTTGTGCTTTTCATAATCTCTATGGCAAGGAAGACTCCCAAGTAGAGCCAGATAAGATTATTTCTTTGAGAGAAGAAAGAATTTTCTGGGGAAAAGATGTAAATGAATCATAATGTAGGAAGTCACCGACAAATGCAACACATAGAGATCAGAAAGAAACCCAAGGTGAAAGACAGCACCATGGTGAAAACTGTATTCAGTCCAGCTTTGTGTCAAGCAGCTGTGCTGGCTTCACGGCTGGCACCATTTTCATTAGTCATCACTGTACCAGTGTTTACGTTTGAAATTTTTTTCTGAGAAATAAGTATCAGATTACAAATATTTCTTCACACTTAATTTTATAAAAGAGGTTTGTATTAATCACTTCTGTTGATTAAAGACCTGAGAAGAAGTTTGGATTGCAAATGACAGGAAACAATGAACCCCTCCCAACCAAGAAAACAAAATAATTCCTCTCCAAAAAGCCCACAAAATTGCAATCAAATAAAATATCTCTCTGTCTCCTCTCTCTGCCTTTGTCTCTCTTCGTCTCTCTCTGTCTCTCTCTCTGTCTGTCTCTCTCTGTCTCTGTCTCTCTGTGTCTCTGTCTCTCCCTCTGTCTCTCTCTTTCACACACACACACACACAAATAAAATGAATAAAAAAGGAAGGAAGAAAGAAACTGTGGAGCCTGTTATATGTGGTCAGCTACTCCTGAACATGAGGACTCGCCACGAAGCGGTTGATACATCCAGTGTCACTCAATTGGAGAAAACTATTTTCCCTCTCCCAGGAGACATAAAGGACAGTTTTTAATCTTTACCCTAGTGGCTAGGATTTCACTCACTCACTCACTCACTCACTCACTCACTCACTCACTCACTCAAAAATATATAACAAAATAAAATACGATAAAATAATATTAAAATGTCACTTGGACAATGGACAAGACAAACCAACAAAAGAAAAAGGTCCCTAGAGAGGGCACAAAAATCAGAGACCCACTTGTTCACGCACTCAGGAGTCCCATAAAAACAGTCAACTGGAACCTATTATATAGTCAAAGAAGCTGGTGCAGACCTCTCCAGGTCCTGCACATGCTGCTTACTTACATCTCTGTGAATTCAGATTAGCTTTCATTGTGTTGGTATAGAGGGCCTCATTTTTTTGGCATCTTCCATCTCCTCTGGCTCTTATATCCTTTCTGCCTCCTCTTTTGTGGGGTTTCCGGAGGTTTGAGCATGAGATTTAGTGGGGGACATCTCATTTAAGAATAAGTGTTCCAAAGTCCCTGACTCTCCACCTAATGTCTGGCTGTGGGCATCTCTATTTTTTCCATCTGTTGTTGAAGAAGGCTTCTCTGAAAGTGGCTGAACAAGGCACTGATCTACAAGCACAGCAGAATATCATTAGGAGTCATTTTTATCATCACAACACCCACTCCCCTGCTTTTTAGACCAGTATTATTTGATTTTACTCCAGGGCTCTGGGATATTTAGTCTCAGGTTCTTGGTCACCCATAAAGTGTTGAGTATAGGTTCCATGTTGTAGAGTGGGCCTTAAGCCAGGTAAGACATTGGTTTAGTTATGCCCATAAGCTTTGTGCCACCATTGCCCTAGCATAGCTTGTTAGTTTGGTGTTATGTTTCCCTTTTAATAACATGCAGAGCACTTCCCTCTACCAAATATGCTGGAATACAGGGTGAAGGCTCTATGTAGGCACCAACTTGACATCTCTGTGTTCAGTGAGTTGTATAGGTGTTACCTTCGGGAATGGGGTCTTACTGTCAGTTTGCAGAGAACAGCCTGTAGTCCTGGCAACAGCCTGGGTTGTCTGGGATTCCTCCTATTGGGCCACGTTGGCCAACAATTTAGATATAATCAAATCTCAGTACTGCAATCTTCATTGGGTGACCAGAGATTGCCAGTTGGGACTCAGTCTCCCTTAATATTTTGGTGGTTTCATTTAGATCATCTTCATGTATGTATGTATTTTAGGAAGTTTTTGTTGTATTAGGTTTCCATACTACCTTTCAAATGTCCCTTCATTTTAGCTATGTCTCTTCATATTCCCTCCCACAACCCCCTCTTCTTCTCTACTTGATTCTCCCATTCTAACCCTCCTCTTTTTATCCATATCTATTTATTCTATTTCCCTTTCCTAACAATATCTACCCATTCCATTTAGTCCCTTAATTTGTACCTATTTTCTGCAATTCTATGGTTATCACTGACTGCACATATAAGAAGACATATATCATTTATTTGTCTGTTTGGGTCTAGAATATCTCACTCAGGATGATTTTTTTCTAGTTCCATCTATTTGCCTACAAACTTTATGGTGCCTTTTTTCATGGCTGAGTAATACTTCATTGTGCAAGTAAACCATATTTTCTTTATCTGTTCTTTGTTAAGGGGTATCTAGAGTGTTTCTAATTTCTGACTATTATAAATAGAGAAGTAATTTATATGGTAGAGCAACTACCTCTGTGGTAGGATGAAACATCCTTTGGGTATATGGCCAAAAGCTGGATCTTGAGGTAGATCAATTCCCATCTTCCTGAGGAACCACCACACTGGTTTCCATAGTGGCTGTATGAGTTTGCACTCCCTCCAGCAATGTATGAATAGTCCCTTTATTCCACATCCTCACCAGCATGAACTGTCATTTGTTTTGTTGATCTTAGCCATTCTGACAGGTGTAAGATGAAATCTCAAAGTAGCTCTGATTGGCATTTCCTTGATGGCTAAGATGGTGAACAATTTCTTTAACTGTTTCTCAGCCATTTGTGTTTCCTCTATTGAGAATTCTGTTTGGATCTGTACCCCATTTTTAATTGGGTTATTTTTTGTACCTAGTTTCTTGGCCTCTTTATATACTTTTAATATTAGACCTTTATTGAATGTTGGCAAGAATCTGTTTCCATTCTTTAGGCTGCCATCTTGATGGCAATAGACACATTATGGTATTATTTGAGGCACAGAAGCTTCTCAGTTTCATGGTCCCATTAATTGTTGATATTTTTATTTTAAATTTATTTATTTGTTCGCTTTACATCCTGTTTGCAGCCCCCTTCTCAGTTTCATGAGGTTCCATTTATTAATTGTTGATTTTTTATTTTAAATTTATTTATTCACTTTACATCCTGATTGTAGCCCTTCTGATCTCCTCCCAGCCCCCATTCATACACTCCTCCCCCATTGTCCCCTCTCATGCTTAGAGAAGGGGGAGGTCCCTCATAGGTACCAACCCACCCTGGCACACTTAGTCACTACATAACTAAGCACATCCTCTTCCACTGTGGCCAGACAAGGCAGCCCAGTTAGGGGAATGGGACCCAAGACATCAGAGTCGGAGAGTGCTCCCACTCCAGTTTTTTTGTGTCCAATATGAAGACCAAGCTATGCACCTGTTACATGTGTGCAGGGGGCCTAGGACCAGTTCATGCTCTTTGGTTGGTGGTTCAGTCTCTGTGAGCCCCATAGGCCCAGGTCAGTTGACTCGGTAGGTCTTCTATTGGAGTCCATGACCCCTCTGTCTCTCTCAATTTTTCCTTCAACTCTTCTATGTGACTCCCTGAGTTCTGTCTAAAGTTTAGCTGTGGGTCTTTGCATGTGTTTCCATCAGCTGCTGGGTGAAGCCTCTCAGAGGAGTTATGCTTGTCTCCTGTCTATCAGTATAACAGAGTAAAATTTTTTTTCTGTTCTCTTTTTTCCCATTTTATTATTTTATTCATATAACATCTCGATTGTTAGCCCTTCCCCTGTTTCCTCCCATTCTTCCCTCCCTCCCACTTCCCCCCTTCTCCCCTCCCCTATGTCTGTGATTGAGGGAGACCTCCTCCCCCTATATATGCTCTTAGAATATCGAGTCTCTTCTTGGTAACTTGCTATCCTTCCTCTGAGTGCCGCCAGGCCTCCCCATCCAGGGGACGTGGTCAGAAAAGGGGCACCAGAGTTCATGTGAGAGTCAGATCTCACTCTCCACTCAACGGTGGAGAATATCCTGTTCGTCGGCTAGGTCTTGGTAGGGGTTCGAAGCTTACTGCCTATATTCTCCTTGGCTGGTGCCTTCGTTTAGGGAGGACCCCAGGACCCAGATCTGCCTGTCATAAAGTTCTTCTTGTAGGTTTCCAGGACCCTGTGGGTCCTACTATTTGCTTATTCTTCCATGTTACTCTCGCCTAAAGTCTCAGTAGGATGTCCTCTCCTCTGATCCACTTTCTTGGTAAGTAAAGTTTTTCACGGTACGTATCCCTTGGACTAGTGTTTTGATATAAGTGAGTATATACCATTTGTCTCTTTTTGCTTCTGGGTGAACTCACTCATTATAATAATTTCTAGATCAATCCATTTGTCCACAAATTTCGGGAATTCCTTGTTTTTAATAGCTGAGTAGTATTCCATAGTGTAAATGTACCACAGTTTCTTAGTCCATTCTTCTACTGAGGGACACTTAGGCTGTTTCCATGTTCTGGCTATTATGTATAAAGCAGCTATGAACATGGTTGAGCATATGTCCCTGTTGTGTGATAGGGCATTTTCTGGGTATATTCCAAGGAGTGGGATAGCTGGGTCTTGAGGAAGCCCTATTCCCATTTTTCTGAGAAAGCGCCAGATAGCTTTCCCAAAGTGGTTGTACTAGTTTGCATTCCCACCAGCAATGAAGGAGTGTTCCTCTCTCTTCACATCCTCGCCAACATTTGAGTTTTTGATCTTAGCCATTCTAGCAGAGTAAAATTAATAGTGCCATGACTGGTTCTCTCTGATGGGATGGGTCTCAAGTAGGACTAGTCTTTGGTTGGCCATTCCCTCAGTCTTTGCTCTATCTTTGTCCCTGATCTCAGTGTCTGTGCTATTAAGTGTTCTGGCCAGAGAATCTTTTCCTGCCCCGATAAATTCAAGGCTACTTCCCACTTTTTCTTCTATAAAGTTCAGAGGAACTCTTTTTATGTTTAGGTCTTTGAGCTAATTGGAGTTGAGTTTTGTGTAGAGTGATAAGTATAGATCTATTTGGATTCTTTTCTATGTGGCATTCCAGTTTGACCAGCACCCGTTGTTGAAGGTGCTATCTTTGTTCCACTGTGTATGTCTGGCTTCTTTATGTGTGGATTTTTATACCTGTGTTTTCAATTTGATTTCTTTGATCAATGTATCTGTTTTTGTTACAATATCATGCTATGCCTTTGTTGCTGTTTTGTTTTGTTTAGTTTTGTTTAACTACAGTTTTGTAGTAAAAGAATTCAGGGATGATAATAGCTCTAACAGTTCTTTTATTATTCAGAATTGGTTTGGTTATTTCTTGTGTGTGTGTGTGTGTGTGTGTGTGTGTGTGTGTGTGTGTGTGTGTGTGTGTGTGTGTAAGTGTTTATCAGCTATAAAAGTTTCCTGGTGGGTTTTTTTGGGGTGACTTATGAATACTATCATAAAGTAAAGATATTTAACTCCTTGTTTTCCTATTTGTATCCCTTTGATCTCCTTTTGTTTTCTATTGCTCTACGAAGACTTCAAGCACTATATTGTATAGGTATGGAAAGAGTAGACAGCATCATCTTGTTTCTCATTTTAGTGGGATGGATTTGAGTTTCTCTCCACTTAAGTTGATGTTGGCTGTAGGCTTGCTGTAAACTGCTTTCATTAGGTTGAGGTATGTCCCTTGAATCCCTAATCTCGCAGAACTTTTATCATGAAGGTATATTGAATTTTGTCAAAGGCTCTTTCTGAATCTAATGAGATGATTATGTGTTTGTTGCTTTTAGTCTGTTTATATCATGGATTACATTGACCAATTTTCATATGTTGAACCATCCCTGCATCTCTGGGATGAAGCCTACTTGGTCATGGTGGGTGATCTTTTTTTGATGTGTGCTTGGATTCAGTCTGCAAGTATTTTATTGAGCATTTTTCATCTATGTTCATAGGGGGAAATTGGTCTTCTCTTTTCTTGTTGGGTCTTATGTGGTTTAGGTATCAAGGTTTTTAAAATGTAGGCACTTAGTACTATGAACTTAATGCTTTCCTTGTGTCCCTTAAGTTTGGGTGTTGGGTGTTGTGTATTCATTTTCATTCAATTCTAGAAAGTCTTTGATTTCTTTCTTAATTTCTGTCTTGACCTATTTTTTCATTCATTCAGTAGATTTTTTTGGTTTCTATGAGTTTGTAAGCTTTCTGCTGTTTCTGTTGCTGTTGCTGTGCAGCTTTACTTTGTGGTGGTCAGATAGGATGCAGGGCATTGAATTTTCTTGTATCTTTTGTGACTTGCTATGTGTCAGAATTATGTGGTCAGTTTTGAAGAAAGTTCTATGAAGTGTTGAGAAGAAGATGGAATTTAATTTGTTTATTTTTGTTTTTTGGTGAAGTGTTCTGTAAATATCCATTAGATCCATTTAGGTTATAATGTCATTTAGCTCCAGAATTTCTCTGTTTAGTTTTTGTCTGGATGATTGGTGAGAATAGGGTATTAAAGTCTCTGCTATCAAGGTGGGAGTGTTAATATGTGATTTAAGGTGTAGTAATGTTTCTTTCATGCATTCTAGTGCCATTGTGCTTAGAGCCTAGATGTTTAAAATTGCAATGTCATCTTGGTGAATTTTCCCTTTGAAAAGTCCTTCCCTAACTCTTCTGATTAGTTTTGGTTTGAAATTTATTTTGGCTACGCTAGCTTGCTTCTTAGGTGACTTTGTTGGAATAACTTTTTCCAACACTTTACCCTGGGTGATGTACTTCCTTGATATTAATATTTGTTTCTTGGATGCATCAGGAGTATTGATCCTGTTTTCACATCTATTCTGTTAGTCTTTTTATTGAGGAATACAGATAGTTGATGTTGAGAAATATCAATGACGAATGATTTTTGATTCCTATTGTTGTTGTTGCTGCTGGTGGTGGTATTGGTGTGTGTGTGTGTGTGTGTGTGTGTGTGTGTGTGTGTGTGTGTGTTCCCTTTTTTGACTTTGTTGGTCTGGGTTTATTTATTCCCTGTGTTTTCTTGGATGTGGCTAACCTTTTTAGATTGGAGTTTACTTTCTAGCACCTTCTGTAGCAGTGTATTTGTAGAAAGACGTTGCTTAAATTTGCTTGTTTGTTTGTTTGTTCATTTGTTTTATCATGGAATGTCTTGTTTTCTCCATCTATGGTAGTTGAAAGATTTGCTAGGTATATTAGTCTGGGCTGGTATTATTTGTCTTTCAGAATCTGTAGCACATCTGTCCAAGCCCTTCTGGCTTTTGAAGTTTCTATTGAGAAGTCAGGTAAAATTTTAATACATCTGCTTCTATATGTTACTTGGTCTTTTCCCCTGGAGCTGTTATTCTTTTTTTTGTTTTACACATTCAGTGTTTTGATTATTGTGCCAAAGGGACTTTCTTTTCTGGTTCAGTATATTTGGAGGTTCTGTATGCTTTTTATGCTTTTATAGACTTACCTAGCTAGGTTAGGGAAATTTTCTTCTATGATTTTGTTGAAAATATTGCCTGACATTGACCTGTATTTTTTCTCTTCCCTCCATTCTTATAGAGTTGGTCTTTTCATAGAGTCTCAGATTTCCTGGATGTTTTATGCCGGGAATGTTTTAGATTTAACATATTCTGTGACTGACATATGTATTTTTTTCTATTATGTCTTTAGCTCCTGAGATTCTATTTTCCCTGTCTTATACTCTGTTGGTGAATCTTGCCTCCTTGGCTTCTATTCACATTCCTAAAATTTTCATTTCCAGATTTTTCTCAGCTTGAGTTTTCTTTGCTGATTCTAGTTCCGTTTCAGGACTTGAATGATTTTTTTGCCTTTTCCTTCTACTATCTGTCTGTATTTTCATAGATTTCTTTAAGGAGTTTATTTGTTTCCCTTTTAAGGACTTCTATCATATTCATAAAGGCTGTTTGCAGTCTTTTACTTGTACTTTAACTAAATTGGAATATCCGGAGTCTGCTGTGGTAGGGTTGCTGGGCTCTAGTAGAGGCATATTGCCATGGCTGTTATAGTTTGTGTATTTATGCTGGCATCTAGAGAACTGGGATTGGGACGATTATAATTCTAGGTGATGATGTCTGGTCTTGTCTTGCTGAGAAGGTGTTTTGTTCCTCAGTTTCTGTTTCCTCTCTAGTTTTTAGGAGAATGTTGTAACTGTATATTGCTCATAAGAAAATCTTCTGGAGTCCTGATAGGTCTGGGTACTAGGGGTCCCAGATAAAAGCTGTTTCTGAGTATTGGGACCTGAAACTTAGGAACGGAGATGGGCTGGAGAGGCTTCACAACATGGGGGAAGTCAGGGTGTTCCACCACGATCTCCTTAGCTAGTCCGCTGTGAAGGGGGCAGATAGTGAAGAGAGTTGACAGCAGAATGTCTGCTAAAGATCTGGGCCTGTGACTAGGGAATTAGGGACTTAGAGGAAAGGAGGAAGAGGTGAAGATCTACAACTAGCCTACTTGTTTCCTTAGTCAGAGTGGCCTGTGGGTTCCCAGGTAGTGCCTGCTGGAGTTGGGGGCCCGGTATAAATCAGTGCATTGAGGGAGGGAGTTTAGGAAGACAAGATCCTCTATGGAATCCACTGAAGTGGCTGGGGAGGTGGTTCAGGGGGGCAGGGAGAAAAGCGGCAGGAGGTGTTCTGTTGCAGAGCTGGGGGATTAAGTTGGAAGAGCAGAAAGAGAGTAATGATCTTCAGTTAGCCTACCTGCTTCCCTGGCTGGAGTGCTCTGTTAGTTTGCAGGCAGTCCCCTTGGTGTTAATTAATCCACGCAAGGTGACAATGGAAACCAGACATCATATCATCTGGCACAGGGAGCGATAAAATGATATCTAGGGATGCAGAGATTGAAATCCGGGCTATTATCTCCAGCCTTCCAGGAGACTTGGGCTAAGATCTCTATGTCTGTTACAGGATAAGTGGGAACAGATTGTTGGCCAAGATTCCACCCTGGAGATCTTTCAATACATCACCTTGATGACCCTGGACACCATCATGAAGTGCGCCTTCAACCATGAGGGCAGTGTCCAGTTGGACAGGTGAGAAATATCCCTGAGGAATATAGGGTCTTTGGTCTTGCCAACTAATGTGGCTTCACCTGAGAAGCCAGTAGAACAGCTTAGATGTTAATGTACACAAAACACAAAATTCTTCCTTATGCAGTGATAAAGTAGGCCAAGCTCTAACTCTAGACCAGACCCTACCTTGCCTCAGGTGTACCACAGATTCCCAGACAGGTGGAAGCCAGAATGACCATGCCATCTTCTAATGGCATGGTGGTTACAAGGATTATAAGATGGAGACAACACAAGTTCTAATATTATCTCTGTCCAATTTGAGAGAATTACTTCTCTATCTCTGAGTCATGTCTCCTTATCACCATCGTGTTGTGTTCACAGAAAATACAAGTCCTACATCCAGGCAGTTGAGGACCTGAACAACCTCTCTTTTTTTCGCGTGAGGAACTTCTTTCACCAAAATGACATCATCTACAGTGTAACTTCTAATGGCCGCCAGGCCAACAGTGCCTGGCAACTTGCTCATGATCATACAGGTTCTATTTTTATTTTCTCTTTTCTCTCCCCCTCACCTTTTTTTTTCCCCACCAGGGTCAGTCTAAAGAGGCTAACCATGATCTCTGAGGGAAAGCCATGTCCTTTGGTCCCCTTAAGGATGTAAGATTAATTCATGTTGGGTACTTTCCTAGTACAAGGAAGCTAAGATGTAGGATGCTGGAAGGTATGCAGTAGTAACTTGGGGCATCACATTGGTGGTAATTAATGGGTCATCCCAGCAGCATTCCAAAAGATCCTCTTTAGTTCTTATCCCTAGGGGTAGCCTGATGTCTGTCAGGTGTGCTAGCCTCTCAAATGTTACCCAACCCTTGACCGTATGCATCCTGGCCTCTAGAGGGAATAGAAGTAGGGAAAGAGGGCACATGGGACTCTTGGGAGTGGTGCTCTCATCTCTTTCTGGTAACTACTGTCCTTTGGATAGACCAAGTGATCAAATCAAGGAGGGTTCAACTTCAGGATGAGAGAGAGCTGGAGAAGATTAAGAAGAAAAGGCGATTGGATTTCTTGGATATCCTCCTGTTTACCAGAGTGAGTGTGTGAAACCTTATGAGAGGCTTGAGATTTGACCTAGAACCACAGATTGATGAACAAACATTGTTCTCTAACCTGTGTCCTTACCCAGATGGAAAACGGAAGCAGCTTGTCTGACAAGGACCTGCGTGCTGAAGTGGATACATTCATGTTTGAAGGCCATGACACTACAGCCAGTGGTATCTCCTGGATCTTTTATGCTTTGGCCATGCACCCTGAACACCAGCAGAGATGTAGGGAGGAGGTGCAGAGTCTCCTAGGAGACGGAGCTTCTATCACCTGGTGAGTGGGAGCTCAAGATGGAAGAGATTTCTATCTCTTGGTAATGGGGAGGTCATGGTCATCCAAGCTCTGTGTGACCTTTCAGGGTTTCATTTCAGGGACCACCTGGACCAGATGCCCTACACCACCATGTGCATCAAGGAGGCCCTGAGGATCTACCCACCTGTACCAGGTGTGAGCAGAGAGCTCAGTACACCTGTCACATTTCCTGATGGCCGATCTTTACCCAAAGGTATGAGCTTCCCAGACCAACTCAGCAGGGGCAAAGAAGAATAGGAACTCCATATTTGTTCTGCAGTTTTGAACTAGTGGAGTCTCTAATGACTCTCCCATTCCTTATCAGTAGTGATGAAAGGACTTTTTTGCTTTAAGTTAGAACGTAGTGTATGAAATAAATGCTTTACATATAGTTGGACTTCAGAAAAATATCAATAAATAAAATTCTACCTCTATATTAAATTTCAGCCTTTAGGCATTAGTTGCTAAATTATTACGTGATACAAAAGAGAATTAGGTATGTGTTGGGAAGATATGTGTGTGTTTTTCCCTATGGGCGAAGGCAAAAGAGAAAGTTCAGGGACTTAGATGTCATGGATGGAATGTGGTTTCACTGTCTGAGGATCCCTCAAGTTTATGGAGGAGTTCAGGTGATGATCAGATCTTAGTCCCATATCATTGTAGAAAAATACTCACTCAATTGCTCGTTATTACTCATGACTTCCCGCTCTGCCACATTGAAGATGTGTGAACCAGAAAAGATAATCAGTCTTGATGATGATGAAAACTCTGTATACAATAGTGTATTTTTGAAAGCTGCTTGTGAATGTTGAGTGTGTGGCAAAGGCTCACATTTGATGAAAGACAGTTATCACTTCACTTAGTAGTAATAGTGATTCTCAAATGCTTTCTTGTTTTCCCATCTGGTTCATGATTTTAGGCAGCTGACTCATGCTCAGTGCTTTACCAAGCACGTCCATTTCCCCTATGACCAAAATGATGTTTTTAGCATACAACCACCTGTGTGTGCATGTTCCCTGCCGAGTATGGGAGCAGGTGCCCTGCCTAATGGGTATAACCAGTCTCACTTTGTGCTAATCATCCCACAGGTGTCACAGTTCTGCTCTCCTTTTATGGCCTTCATCACAATCCGACTGTCTGGCCAAACCCAGAGGTATAAGGGGCAATGGGAGTAGGTCAGGGGAAGATATCTCAGGACCAATACTTCCCCCACTCTCACTCTGGGCACTTGGTCCCTTCATGAGTTGGAAGCAGAAGTCTGACTCCCACCTGTCCTGGACCTGTTATTCATACTGCAGGTATTTGACCCTTCTCGGTTTGCCCCAGAGTCTTCCCGACACAGCCATGCATTCCTGCCCTTCTCAGGAGGAGCAAGGTGAGGTGTTCACTGTGTGTAATAGTCTTTGGGATCATGTCTAGGATTTGTGATTACGTAGGTTCCAACATGACATCTTCAGGGCTTTGTGAGTGGGAGGCATCTTCTGGGCCCCACAATGAGTTTGTATTTAAAGATGCAACATGGGGTTTTGGCAGAATACTCTTCCCAAAAGCCATGTAAGTTTGTGTCAGTGTGTGTTTCAAACTTCATTATATGTTGACATTTTAACCATTTCTAGAATATGAATGTTTATATTTGGGTTTTCTTATGTAAACTGACCATCAGGCATTGTGTGTGTGTGTATGTGTGTGTGTATTCCCATCATTCTCAACTCATCCCACCATTTCTGTTTAATTCACCAATCAGTCACAACCAAGAATATAGAAATATTTTCATGTTTTTAATTATGTTGAAGCCATGTATGGAAATGTTGAGAGCCTATTGTGGTAGGGTAGGCTTCTTCTACACTCTTTTGGTTTCTAGTCCAACAAAATTTCCACTGTATATTAATACATCTAGTTCCCCCCAATAATCAAAGTTTCGAGAGAATTTTACATTTGTAGGGCTGTGGTCTACTTAACTAGTTTTCAAAAATAGAGAGACTACATTAGGCAGGACCTATCTATAACATGTACTAGTGTGTACACTGACAAACATCCTGAAATAGCTGTTGAGCTTGAAAATTAAGGTGCAGAGGGCTGCTGTGAAATGCATAAAGGCTGAAGGACTCAATCCTCTTGTGGAATGTGAATTGCCAAGGAAGTAATGAAGAGAAAAAAATGCTTTTGTGTCCACACTTCTGTGACTTCTACCATGCTGAATCAGTTCTCACAGAACAGGCTGTAAGCGTACTGTTTATCTAGGATAAGTTTACCTAGGGGTGAACACTTCCTCTTAGGGATCAGGTAGAAATCATGATGAGATCATTGGCAAATAGAGGCACATGGTGTAGTTCAATCACTATATTTACCCATAGTGTATTCTAATGCATTTTATTTTTTAATTGGGTAAATCCACACATACGCATTTATTAAAGTTATCTTTCTCTGTGCCAAGTCCTGTGCTGTGACAGAAATGTAGAGACACAGAGTTCTGTCTCTAGTTCATCAGCAAGAACAGAAAGCTACTCTACAGCAGCCACACCTGTGTGAAACAGACATCATTTCTTTTTTCTTTGATACTCCCATTTACTTACTGAGGAGTTAGTAGAATGGTCCACACTCTTGGCACTGTCCTAGGCCCTGGAATAGTCTGTGGCCTCATATAAAGCACCTTGAGTGTCCAAGAAAGAGACATCTTGGGAGAAGAGTGAGGGCTAGCTTCTCATTGTTTCCAGCCTTGAGTATGCAAAACCAGAGAAAAGTAGGGGCTGGACAGGTCAGAGGTTGGGAGGCAGCAACTCACAGCCGGCGTAGCTGCCATCTAGACACTACTGTCCTATCAGTCTGAAAGGATAGGATGGACAATATGAAGAGAGAGAACTGGGGTGGGAGTGGGGACCAGTGGAGTCCATATAGGAAGCTGAAGGTGGCATACAGGAACACTGCTGGAATAGAATTAAAGGGCTGCAGGTGCTAGTGGACTGACAAGGAGCTGGAGTCTGACCATTAAGGATCCCCAACCTGTATGTTTTCCAGGAATTTCTCCATCAACATCTGACTCCCAAGTTAGGATCATAGAGACTTTGTCCCCAAGATAGTGATTCCTAAAAGTGTGGTCCATCCATTTACATGTTGCCCTGACCAGTGAAATCCACACTGGTGGATCAGAAACTCTTATTATGGGAGTCAGCTAGTCAGAGACTGTCACTAAGAGGGCTGGTCCTAACTGGCTGATTCCTTGCCTCTCAAAGCAATATTAGAGTCAGTCTCAGAAAAGAGGGGTATTTGTGAGAGACTAAGACAGATGGAATCAAGGCCCAAGGTACATGAAGTGTAAGGAAAGGGGTCAGGCTGAGTCCCGTGAAAGAGTGTCCTGCTAAGGCACAGAGGGCAATGCCTACACAGCTCATGACAGAACCCAAAGCCACATATTATACTGTTCCTTTCTGTCCCAGGAACTGCATTGGGAAACAGTTTGCCATGAATGAGCTGAAGGTGGCCGTAGCCCTGACCCTGCTCCGCTTCCAGTTGCTGCCAGATCCCACCAGAGTCCCAGTCCCCATCGCAAGACTTGTGTTGAAGTCCAAGAATGGGATCCATCTGTGTCTCAAAAAGCTCCAATAATCTTCGCAGAGCAAAGACAGCTCCAATGGCATGCTGCCTGCCATCTTTCTTCCTGTCACTCACTCTTGTCCCTAGTCCATCTGCTTACATCCCTTTCTTTCTGCTCACCTTGTTTATTTCCACCCACCTTCTGCCGTGCTTCCTATTTCCTTGTCTCTTGGTCATTTTTTTTCACCTTCTGGGATCCCCAGCTGCTTTTCTCTCTACCTGCCTCCTACCTGACTTCACGTCTGACCTTCCACCTTAATGAGCTCTCTGACTTCCTTTCTGCTGCTCATCTGTCCTTAAATGAGCTTAACCCCTATGCCATAAATGACTACAATAGAAGTATGTGCCCGTGTGGTTTTAAATATCAGACATTTTACATCATTTCACTGGAATGAAGCTAAGGTCATCGCAGTGCCGTACTAACCTCTTGGATATTCCTTTGCCTCTTCTTTTTGTTTTTTCCCCACCACCTATAGTTGCATTCTTAGGTCTCAAGAGTCCACCTAAGTGTTAAATCCAGCACCATCTTTAAGAACCTCTGCTTCTGTTGCCAGCATCTCTCCATCTTTCCTATGTGTATGCTTACTTTGTGTCTAAGGTGGCAATACTGGCCATGTTCATAGTTCTACCAAGATTAGGATATGCATATCTAGAAGAGCCATTGTTCAACCAACCTAACACGGTCTATCCCTGGCTGTCACCACCCCTATCTAAATCTCTCCTTCAAACTCTCCATCTACCAGCTTATACTTTAAGCAAGCCTCACAAGTTCACAAGGTGGCTTATTATTCCTATACTCTTTGAAGGAGGGAAAGGGGGAGAAAGAGACTAAGGGGGAGAGAGACTTTAAGAGGCCAAGAAAGAAGGTGACATATGGTCTCTGGTATTATGGATCCTCTCTAGACTAGTAATATGGATCCTGCATGTGCAGGAAGCCTCACTCGTGTGACACCTGATATTTAAACTTACCCAACTGTAATGTTCCAGTGTAATTGAGCTTAGACAATGGCCTCTTGTCTTAGAACGCAGAGGAAGAAACACACCTCTTGTGGAAAAGAATCAGTCCTCCAGGCAATTAAAGGATTAATATCACTCACATTTGATTCTTCAGAAGTACATCAAGCCAGAGCTAGGTTTGAACTGAGCAAGAGAGGCGTCAGGTTTGGTCAGTCACATGATCCTCAGGAACCTTGCTCTTCAAAATACTAAGAAGACTGTGTAGCTTAGCCATGCCATCTGCTAGCTTGCCTCAACACAAGTGTTTGACAGCTCTTCAGAAGCCTTGATGATTGAACAACTGCTCAAAGGGGTAAATAGGCCTTGCTAGTGAGAGATCCCAAGCAGATTCTCCCACACAGGATTCCTTGGCAATCTCCTGCTTCCCTCCCTAAATGAGAGAGGACCTTGTCAGTCTGCCCATAGCTGAGTACTGCCTGAGTGTTGGAGCTCATGACCCTGGGGACTGCTACCTACACATATCACCCATGCACTTGCACTAAGTTCCTGGGATGCTGCCTCTGCTTCTAACACCTTGTTTGAACTTGAAGTGGCTTCCCTTGACTCTTATAAACACAAGTTCCCCATTTTTTCAAATTATTTCTAGAACCCTGGATGTCATAAGCAGAACTCCCTTGGAGCCTTCTGCTTCCCACTTTATGATCTCCTGAGTGGGTTTCACCTAACTTGTACTACCTTCAAGCAGGACCTATCTCCAAGTTCTTTGGCTTTTCAGGTAGCCAGACTAGCTCAGCTATGTTCTGAGAAAGAATAGAAAAGGGCAGGTTGGACATCAGTATTTGACCTGAAGACTGAGGCAGGAAAGTGAGTTGAGAATGGACAGCCTCTTGGCAGTTACTTAGGTAGCATATAATGAAGCTCACAGTGTCCGTGTTCACAGAACAGCCCAGGGAGTGAAAAAAGGAGCTGACCCACACAAGAGAAAGTGTCAATACTCAGGTCCAAGGTGAATAGACTAGGTGATGACCTGACACTGACCCAGGAGATGGAGAAGTTGAACAAGAGGGAGAAAACAATGTCTGCCTTTTACAGGATGACCTGGACCCTATGCTATATACACAAAACAACTAAAACTGAAGTGGAGAGTCAAGTAGCCCACATCATGGCAGAAGATATATTTGTCACATAAAATGAGAAGATATAAAGAAGTCCTATGTTCAATAATAAAACTGCATAGCCTATGCAAAATCAGACATGAAATTTTAACAAATACTCCACCAAAGAAGACGTTGATATGACTAGTGTGTACACAAGAACATATGTTCCGCTGCATTTAGGCATTAGGAAATGTGAATCAAACGTGCCGTGAGATAACTCTTTGAGTGACTGTCATTACTTACTTATGGAAAATAAAACATTAGACAAAATGTGGCTAAGCTGGAGCTCTTCTGTGTTCCAGGCAAAGTAAAATTAATTAGTACTTCCACCTGGAATACAAGGTAGTTGTTCCTCCAAAACTATTGTAGATTTGGAAGTTATTTGACTCCCATGTAGGTACCAAAAAGATCCAAAAACTTGTGCTAAAGTAAATACTTGAGAATTATTTTTTTGCTGCAGTATTGTTTGCAATGGACATAGATAAAACTTAAAAGAAAATACCTACCAACTGGTGATCTGATGTCAATAATTGATATATATATATATATATATAAACTGATATCTATACCTATATCTATATATAGTTAAACTATAAAAAGTAATGAATTCTAATAGATGGTGCAGCAGTGTGGTGGTTTGAACAGGTATGGCCCCCATAGACTCATGTGTTTGAATGCTTGGCCATAGAGAGTGGAGTAGGTGTGGCTTTGTTGAAGGAAGTTTGTCACTGTGGGGGCGGGCTCTCAGGTCTTTTATGTGGTCAATCTACACCCAGTGTGGTACACAGTCTTCTTCTCCCTTCGGATCCAGATGTAGAACTCTCAGCTCCTTTTCCAGCACCATGTCTGCCTGCGTGCCACCATGCTTCCTGCCATGATGATAAATGGACTAAACCTCTGAAACTGTAAGCCAGCCCCAATTAGATATTTTTCTTTATAAGAGTTGCCATGGTTATGTTGTCTCTTTACAGCAATAAAACTCTAACTAAGAAGTTATCTTGACAATAATATGCTAAGTGATAGTGAAATAAGACAGACACAAATGATGAAAGGGAAAGAAGAAATCACAATTATTTTGATTTAATGATGACATAATTTCCTATGTAGAAAAACTCAAGGTCTCCATCTATCAACTATTCTAATTAATAAGTGACTATAGTAAGGGTGTAGGATACAAAATAAACACAGAAATAATACAGTATTTTTATACATCAATAACAAACTTCCTAAAGAAAGAATAAGGAACAATCTCATCCACAATATTTAGAAAAATAAGATTTATAAGAATATATCTGAGGAAGCAACTGATATATATAATAAACATCATCAAGCACTAATTAAAGAATGTGAGGAAATAGAAAATTTAAAGATAGGCACACTTCTGGACTGCAAGAAATAATATTGTTAAAATACCAATACTACCCAAAGTATTGTACATAGTCAATGAAACTCCTGGAAAATTATCAGTAATATTCTGTACAAAATGTAGAACTATAGAAAGAATCCAAATAGCCAGACAACCTTGAGCAAAAAGAACAAAGTTGGAAAAATTATAATAACTAACATTAAATCACATTGCAATGACCCATAAAGCAAAAACATGAGATAGAACCTATCACATAGGCAAATGGAGAAGAATCTAGAATCCAGGAACAGAACCCAGGACCCAGGAGCAAAGCCACATATTTACAACAAGCTGAGTTTTACAAAGGTAGTAAGAATATAATTGATGGCGTGCCCGAGTGCGCGCACACGCGTGTGTGTGTATGTGTATTGGAGAATGGAAAATTTCTTCAATAGAGGGACTGAGGAAGCTGACGTCCAACTAGAACTGTATGTTTCAACATGTAAAACCAACTCAAAATGGACCAAACTCTCAAACCACTACAACAGAATACAGGAAAAGAAAAATACTTTAGGATATTGGGATGGAGAGAATCTTTGGTATAGTCTCTAATAGAACAACAAAAACTAAACTAGACTAAATTGAATTATATTTAACTAAAATAGCTTCTGCAAAGCAGAGGAAACAGTTGCACAGAGCAGAGACAGTGTGTTTCATTTATTCATCCAATAAATCAACAGAATGCACAGGAAACTCAGCAGAAAAGACTAACAACAACAAAGTCAGATTTTCAAGTGGGCCTGAATTAGAAATTCCTCAAAGATGTACTAAGGGAAACAGGTGTGTGAAAAAAAATGTTCAACATCACTAATCATTAGGGGAATTCAAGTAACAACCAAAATTGGGTATCATCTCATCACAATTTAAATAATTATGATCAAACAGAAAAAATTAAATCTGAGCAAAACTTCAGAGAACATTCATATAGTGGCTTAGGAATGCCGGGATAGTCGTTGTGTAAAACAGAGTTGTGTCTAAAAATCAGATATAGAAGCTAGTGGGATAGTTTTTGATACAGTGTTTTCCAGCCTGGGAGGCCTTGGTTTCTACCTACCATGATGAAAAAAGAAAAAGGAAAGAAAATAAACTAGAATGATCTATAGTGTGATCCAGCAGTCTTACTAACGGGGTACACATGAAGGAATTGAAATTAGTGTGTTGAAGGGATATCTACACTCATGTGTTTATGGCAACACTTTGCATAACTGTACTGAGAATTTTTTGGGTTCTTTAAAAGCACAGAAATAGAATGTTTTTGTTTTAGTCCCAGGTGTGGGATATGCGGCTGCTTTAGATTGTAAACAGCACCTGACTGTTATTTACTTACTATAGAAATGACACAAATACATAGAAAAATAAACAGAACACTTTTGAATGAACAGTGGGTCATTGAAAAAAAATTAGAGAAGAAATCAATATTTGCAATTACCAAATGAAAGTGAACTCAAGACTTATTAGAACCTTTGAGCTATAGCTAAGGCAGTTCTAAGGGGAAAGCTTATAGCTCTGAATGCTTACATTTAACATATATGAGGGCTGGAGAGATGACTCAACAGTTAAGAGCACTGGCTGTTCTTCCACAGGACCCAGCGTCAATTCCCAGCACCCACATGGCAGCTCACGACCATCTGTAACTCCACTTCCAGAGCCTCTGACTACATACATACATACATACATACATACATACATACATACATACACATACATATATACATACACACAGACAAGGCACAAATATACATAAAGGTAAAAATAAATAACTTACAAAAACAATCTAATGATGTATCTCAAAGTCTTTTTAAGAAAAAAACCAAGAACAATCCAGATCCACAAGCAATGAACAGCCATAAATAATAAGTAACAGGAGAGAAATCAGTGAGATTGAGGCTAGAAATATGGTGCATATTATCAGTCAAAGTGTTGATTATTAGAAAAAAATAAACAAGAACAGCAAAATTTTACTGAAACTAACCAAAAGAAAGAAAAAGGAGGCAGGGGCAGGCAGATCTCTGTGAGTTCAAGGCCACCCTGATATAAAGTGAGTTCCAGGCCACACAGGGCTACGGAGTGAGGAGAGAAGGGGGAGGGGGAAGGCCCAAATTAATGCAATTAGGGACAAAAGTGGAGGGAGTTACAGTTGATTCAATAAAAAGAACCATTCAACAATAATCTGAGAACATATATTCCTAAAGAGAAATCATTCCTGGGCCATGTAAGATTTCTTTGTTATTTCTTCTAAGAAAAGCATGATAGTATGGATCAGAAGTAAATGTCCTATGATATTACTGCCAATGCTCCCTTAATTTTAGTTATGTATGAGTAAAGTCTTATAGGTGTATGTTACACAATCAGAAATCTTCACTATTTAAGGTTTTATAACAGCATTTCATAGTCCTCATAGTTGTTTTACATCATTAAATAGTATTGTTAGTGAACTGGCACATTAAGAGGCAGAGGCAGATGGAGTTCTGTGAGTTCGAGGCCAGCCTGGTCTACAAAGTGAGTCCAGGAGAGCCAAGGCTACACAGAGAAACCCTGTCTCAAAAAAAAAAACAAAAACAAAAACAAAACAAAAAGATTCCCATCATCACTTTCTGTTGTTGGAAATAATGGAAATTATATATTTTAGGAATTTTTGTCTGCTACTGTAAATACTATTTATTCTTGACGTTGAAGTCCACATTTTTCTAGACTAGAAACATGTTCCACCATACAACAAGGCCACTTGCTCAACTACGTTCATAGGAGCTTTATTTGTAATATAGCCAAAATCTGGAAACAACCTAGATGTCCCTCAACCGAAGAACAGATAAAGAAACTCGTTCATTTATGCAGTGGAATACTACTCAGCTATTAAAAACAAATAAATCATGAAATTTTCAGGGAAATGGACGGGACTAGAAATATCATACTAAGTGAGAAAACTCAGACCCAGAAAAACACACAGAGTATGTACTCACCTATGGGTGGATTTTAGCCATATGGTAGAGGCTAGGCATACTGAAATGCACAGACCCAAAGAAGATAAGTAACAAGGAGAACCAAGGGAGGATGCTTATACCTCACTAGGAAGGGAAAATAGAATAGACAGCAATAGTAGCAGGAGAGAGGGAACAAAGTAGGAGAGGGAACACAGAGAGATGTGACTGGGGAGAGCAGACCTGGGGAGATCTGGAGTGGGAGAATAAAAGGTGTGTAGACAAAAGAGAAACTGGACAGGAGCATTTCTGGGACAAGCTGGAGATCTGAGTCATGGTTGGCTCCCAGGGATATATGAGAGGGACTCTAGCAGAGACTCCTAGTAGCAGGGCCATAGAGACTGAAGAGGACACCCTCTAACTAGACAAGTCTATAGAGGGAGGGGCACACCAAACCAACCACAGAAACTTCTACCCTCTACCCAAAATTCACCCTGCCTCCAAGATGTGTAGGGATAAAGATAGAGGAAATATAGCTGAAATTGAGGGAAGTTCCAACCAATGCACAAGACCCACGCCATGGGAAAGAAACAACCCTTGACATTATTAGAGATACTCTCTTATGTTTGCAGACAGGAGTCAAGGAGAATTGTCCTCTGAGAGGCTCCACCCAGGAGCACCAAGAAACAGATGCTGAACCCCACAGCCAAACACTGAGCAATGCATAGGGAACCTTGAGGGAAAGTGGAGGGAAAGGAGAAAAGAGCCTGGAGGTGGCAGGAGCTCCACAAGAAGACCAACATAGCCAACTAACTAGGACCCAGAAGGGCCTGCTGAAACTGAAGTGTCAACCAAGGACCTTGCATGGCCTGGACCTATGCCCCTACAAAAATGTGGATGGCCAGCTCAGGATTCATGTGGGCCCTATTGTATGAGGGGCAGGGCCTCTCTCTGCCATGGGATCACTTACCAACTTTTCAATCACTCCCCATGGGCAGGCCTGCCTTCCCAGGCCACAGGGGGAGAGGACACACTAAGTCCTGATAGGATTTGATGAGCTAGGATGGATGGGAAGGGAGAGTCTCTTGTTCTGAGGAATAGGGGAGGAGGATGTGGGAAGAGGAGTGAGAGTGGGGCTGGGAGGAGAGGAGGAGCTACAACCAGGATGTAAAGTGAACAAATAAACAAATAAATGTTTTTTTTTTAAAGTGTGGAATATGGAGAGGAGCCAAGAAGATAGCGGCCTTTAGTATGGGAGCAGCTTCCCTGGGAGGCTCCTGGGGACGACTCGGCAGCAGAGCATGGGTCTGCAGAGTCGGCAGTATCACCGGTGTCATCTAAGAGAGGCAGGTCTCACGGGAAGAAGCTCTTCAAAAGTGAGCTCACAAAATGGGAAGGAAAGGTGTGTGAGCAGAGCCTAACCTAGGCATGGTGGAGAATGGCAAAACTAGAGATGGGCAGAGGGGTATGGGAGTGATATGGGTGCACAGACACTATGGACAAAGAACATGGCATTACTGAGTAGGGCCAGCAACTTGGAGCTCCCATTGCTACTTGCGCTGCTGGGAGGAAAGTTTAGGGCAATGGCACTACCCACAGACTACAAGCACAGCGGCCCTGCCTGGTGAGCCTTGAGGTGGCCTGTACTGAGGACAGAGAGGTGCGTTGCAGTGGCCTGAAGCTCCCTCTTAAGCTTATCATTATTGAGTAGGGCTGCTTCTTGGCCTGCCACAGGCCAGCAGCGTGGGACAGCCCTGGCTGCAGCCCAACCTGCTCACCCTGCTGGAAATAGGAGAGTGGGACACAGTGGCACTGCCCAACAGTAGTGGCCAGTGATCATCAGGGCAGCTAGCTGACACTAGCAGATATCTGTGGTGTGTGCTGCCGCCTGAAGCCATGTTGAAGACTGCGGGCCATGCTGCTACAGGAGGAGACCACGAAGGCATCCATGGTCCATGTTGCAGCCAACGGCTGTGTTGCTGTCCATGGTCTGTGCTGTCTCCAGAAGCCACATACAAGTCCACGATCTGTGCTGCCACTGACTGTAAAGGGCAAGGAGGCTTCTTTTGCAGTGGCATCGATGACTGCAGACTCATGCGTGAGAGTGAGAAACACCGAAGGCTTCTGTGACAACCCCTCCCCACCCTGCCCCCACAAGAGAAACAGTCTAGGTAGGAAGGCACTGAAGAGAACTCTTAAATGTTGTGATATGAACTCTGAACTGTAGCTCTTCACAGTTGACAGCCTCTGCTGGGGGTGGAGTGGGGAAGGACTCTGTAAGGGGCTGGCCACTGAGACCTTGACCATGCTCCAGTGAGTATAAGGGCAATGCGAAATGAACTCGGCACTTTTTCTTTTCTTTCTTTTTTTTTTTTTTCTTCATGTTTTGGGGGAAGGGGAGTCACAAGGGTTCGGGGTGAACTTGGGAGGTCTGAGAAGTGATGTCTATGGGAGTGCATTATGTGAAATTCCCAAATAATCAATAAAAATATTATGTTGGAAAATTTTTGGAATACAATATTAACACAGAGGATATATGGCTGGAAATAAAGATGCATTGTTATATTTCATTTTCACAGTATTTTTAAAGAAGCAAGTGTAGATTCTTAAAAGCTTCGCCAGACTCCAATTCACACACCAACGACTACATTTTTCTATCTAAATTAAATGGCAGTAAATGCAAACACATTTTAAGCATGTATATAGTGTAATATAAGTGGGAAACTTTTCTACAAAGAATTCATTATCCTTCTGGCCTTAGTGTTCAAAAAAAAGAATGCTGGAGAGCAACAATGCATATCACACAAATTACCCACCATTAATGATTTATAAGGTGAATAATGTATTTTGGATATAAAATATTGTAATGTCAAAATGATCACTATTTTCGGTAGACTTGGAGTTTTCCAATTTTGCTGCTAACAAGCTGCTTGAGCTGCTTGTTAAGAGACTTGTCAATCCCTATCAAAATACCTACAAAATATTTTAAAGACATTGAAAGATCAATTCTCAACTTCATATGGAAAAACAAAAACAAAACAAAACAAAACAAAAACCAGAACAGCTAAAACAATCCTATACAATAAAAGATCCTCCAGAGGAATTTTCATACCCCATCTCAAGCTGTACTATAGAGCAACAATAATTAAAACAGCATGGTACTGGCACAGCTATAGGCTGATTAATCAATGGAATCGAATCGAAGACCCAGAAATGAATCCTCACACATATGGTCACTTGATTTTTGACAAAGAAGCCAAATCTATTCAATGGAAAAACGATAGCATCTTCAACAAATGGTGCTGGTCTAACTGGATGTTTAAATATTTGTCACCATGCACAAAGCTCAAGTCCAAGTGGATTAAAGACCTCAACATAAAACCAGAGACACTAAATCAGTTAGAAGAAAAAGTGGGGAAGAGCCTGGAACACATTGGCACAGGAGACAACTTCCTGAACAGAACTCCAACAGCCCAGGCCTTAAGGTCAACGATTAATAAATGGGACCTCATGAGGCTGAAAAGTTTCTGTAGGGCAGGAGACTGTCAAGAGAACAAAGCGACAGCCTATAGACTGGGAAAAGATCTTCACCAACCCTACATCTGACAAAGGGCTAATACTCAAAATGTATAAAGAGCTCAAGAAATTAAAGACCAGCAAACCAAATAATCCAATTGAGAAATGGGGCTCAGAACTAAACAGAGAATTCTCAACAGAGGAATATCGAATGGCTGAGATACACTTAAAGAAATGCTCAACGTCTTTAGTCATCAGAGAAATGCAAATCAAAACAACTCAGATTCCATCTTACATCCATCAGAATGGCTAAGATCATAAATTCAAGTGATACCACATGCTGGCGAGGATGTGGAGAAAGAGGAACACTCCTTCATTGCTGGGGGGAATGCAAACTTGTACAACCACTTTGGAAATCTATCTGGTGCTTTCTTAGAAAACTAGGAATAGGGCTTCCTCAAGACCCAGCTATTTCATTCCTTGGAATATACTCAGAAAATGCTCCACCACACAACAGGAACATGTGCTCAACCATGTTCATAGAAGTCTTATTTATAATAGCCAGAACCTGGAAACAGCCTAAATGTCCCTCAGTTGAAGAATGCTTAAAAAAAAAAAAAAAAAAAAAAAAAACTGGTACATTTACACTATGGAATACTACTCAGCTATTAAAAACAAGGAAATCCCCAATTTTGTGGACAAATGGATGGGACTACAAATGATCGTATTGAGTGAGTTAACCTAGAAGCAGAAAATACTCACATGGTATATATTCACTAATAATTGGACACTAGCCCAAAAGGCACATCCCACGAAAGTCTTTACTTACCGGGAGATTGGGATAGATGTGAGAACAACCTACTGAGACTCTAGGTATGAGAAATATAGGAGATAGGGAAGTAGAAGGACCCAGAAGGTCCTAGAAACCTACAAGAAGAACATTGTGATGGGTGGATTGGGACTCTGGAGGGGGGGGGCTGCTCAAACTATTACACTAACCAAGGACAATACAATAGTAAACGTCAAACCCCTACTCTTACCTACCCAATGGACAGGGCATTCTCCACAGTTATGTGAAGAGCAGGGACTGACTTTGACATGTACTCTGGTGCTCCATATTTGACCACCTCCTCTTAGTGGGGAGGCCTGGTGGCACTCAAAGAAAGAATAAGCAGGCTACCAAGGTGAGACTTGATAGCCTATGACCATATAGTGGGGGAGGAGGTCTCCCTTGGTCATAGACCTAGGGGAGGGGAATAGAGTGAAAGAGGGAGGGAGGGAGGAATGGGAGGATACAAGTGATGGGATAACAATTGAGTTGTAATCTGAATGAATTAATAAAAATTTTTAAATAAATTAATTTTAAAAAAAGAGAGAGACTTGGGAGTTTCTCCAGCCTTGTGCCTCCAACACTGACCAGCCACCAGGGGGAGCTGACACCTTTGCTGTAGCTAGACCCAGGAAGTTGGATATGAATTTATAGCAGCCTATAAGCTGAGTCTTGGAAAAGCAGAAGGGTCCAAATGATAGAGTGCCATAGCTTTGTCAGGCAACTGCCAGTGGGGGCAGCTGTGGTGGCAGAGATGGGGCAGCCTGCTTGGGTTGGGGGCTGGAGATCAACGCAGGCTGCAGGGGTCTTGATTGCTTGCTCTACCTGCATTTTCAAGGCCTCTTCTTTGCAACAGAGTGCACGTACACACACACACACACACACACACACACACACACACACACACACACACACAGACACCAAAATTCCTTTGTTCCACACTTTTCTGGCTTTCATTTTGCTCCCTAGATGGCCTTAATTTTGCTTTTGTTGCTGTTGTTGTTTGTTTTACTCTCTGGTTGCCATGGCAGAGACGGGCTAAAGTTAAAAAGCACATTCTGATGACAGCTCTCTCAGAGGTTTGTTTTGGTTTTCCTTGTTAATGTTTTTGCGTTTTGTCTTTGATAGTCTCTAGATTGCCAAGACTTAAATTCAAGCTACATGTGGCAAGTTACAGAGAAGCTCTCCTAATCCACGCAGCTCCCCTGATCACCCTCGTTAAGCCGGAAGTTCACCCTGTGCTCTACCACACTTGATTGCTAGCTAGACTGAGAAACATGATGGGGACTGATAGACTACGAAGTGGAGAAAAAAAAAAAAACAGAGGAGGTGATCAGAAAGTATGTTTAAGAAAAACATCAGAGGCTAAAAACACAAGGGAGCCAAGATGTCCCCTAGTTTCCAAACTTATTAGAAGTTACCTCAGGATTCCCTGACAGGTGAGGCTCGATACACACCACACTGGTGGTCTTTATCTGTTTTGGATGGCAGGTCCTACACAAGCCGACTGTGATTCATCAAGAAATATGCAGGTATTGAGGTCAGGTGGAGTCACATAGGTAAGAACATAGTAAGTTCTCTTTCTCTATAGTTCCTAACTAGTGAAGTGATAGCACAGAGAGTCCAAGTCTCCATTAGGAACATCAACTGGTCCAACAGGTCTTCATTTTTATGGTCACTTTCAAAGGAAGGAAAGAGAAAGTTGTTTTGGGGGGTGGGAGAAACAAAAGGAACTTTTAAAGTGCTCCAATATGTTCCTTTTCTTTATGAGGAGATAACTGAGAATGTATCCGTTAGACCCAGACTTTTAAAAAAGGGAATATTTAATATATTTCTTTCCTCAAGCCTGGCCTAAAGTAACACTAAAGGAGAAAAAAAAATGGCCTCTAGTGAGAAACATCAGTCGTAATATCACAGTCTCTGTCGCTTGATCTTGCTGTACACGGAAGACACTCACTTGTTACCTTTTCAGGTTGCATGGCTTCACTCACAGACACACATGTGGAAGGGAAGACACACATGGGCATGCGTGCACCAGATGGAGTCCCAGAGCTGAGAGAAGTGGACACAAGGCCTATCCCTAACCCAGAAGCTATCTGAAGTTGATAACTAACAAAACCTTAGTCTCTCCAACAGAGAGAAGTCTTCTCCAACAGTTCTCTCTCACTGGGCATGCAAACCACTCTTAAGGGCAAGCCAGCAGTAGGTGGCCAACAGAAACCAAACTCAATGGTATGTTTGGAGGCTCTTGGTTTCATCATGTTTTCTCAGGGCATTTTTTTAAACCTTACAGGTCCTTTACCATATTATGGCTTCTGGTGTTTTTGTGGGATTCCTATGTGTCTGAAGGTGTGTGCTTCTGTATTTATACATGTTTCTCGTGTTTTTTTCTTTGCCTCTTATTCTTCTATTTGTTTTGTCCTAATCCAGTTAGTTGGTTTTGGTTTATCTTGTTTGATTTTTATTCTTTAGATGCCTGTTTGTTTTCTAATGAGAGACTGAAAAGGTGTGGATTCAGTTGGAATGGGAGGTGGGGAGGAGGAGCTCAGAGACTTAAAGGAGAGGAAATCAGAATAAGAAATGATTGTGTGAAAGAAACCTATTTCTAATAAAATAAAGAAGAAGGAGAATGGGGAGAAAGAAGGAGAAGAAGAGGAAGAGCAGTGTTTTGAAGGCTCAGTTCTGCCGTTTGCTAAATGGCTAGAGTTTGACTTTGTGATTATTAGCTGTCTTTTCCAAGGATGACTTGGACAAACATTCATTCACTCTGGTTAGGGAACTAACAACAGACAAAAGAGAAGATTCCAGCCAAGCTCATCTCAGTGAAGCAGTCAGTTTACTGAGGTTACTAACAAAAATATAGCAAGGGGTGACTTTACTGAGCACGGGTGACCCAAAGTTAGCTGTCTCACCAAAAGCCCACCCCAACTGGATGATTACCAATGAAAGCTGTAGCTTTGGAATTTAACTTCTAGGCAGGTTAGTTCATCTGTCTCTTCTTTCTAGAAGTTATTCCAGCTTGTATAATCTTGGGGAAGGCCTTTGTTAACCATTGCAAGCTTCGGGGACTTCCTGGGGACTTCTATATTGTGTTTAAATCTGGTGACATAATAGAGTATTTCCATTCAGAAAAAAAAAATAGTTATTCAATATCCCACTCTTTCCTCTGGGTCGTAAATTGTTTTCATTTCTTCTTGCTCAATATTCTAGAGCCTAAAAGAGTGTAATATAGATACTTAATACCTTTTGGCAACTTAGGGATAATTGGTAAGCCACACTACTGTAGCAATGTTTAGTCTCAGGGGATTTAGACTGTACCTACTACAGTGCTCAAAGTGCTCATCAGATGTGGGAGGTTCCTGGAGGAATTTTTAGGGTCACTTACATGTACCAACGTGTCTTCTTCAAATAAAGATGCTTTAACTCCTTCCTTTCCAGTTTTTATCCCTTTGATCTCCTTCAGTTGTCTTATTGATCTAGCTGAAAATTTAAATATAATATCGAATAGGTATGGAGAGGGTGGACAACCTTGCCTTGTTTTTAATGGAAATGCTTTGAGTTTCTCTTTATTTGGGTCGATGTTTGATGTGAGCTATCTGTTAACTGCGGTTATTGTATTGGTGCATGTCCCTTGTATCTCTAGTTTCTCCAGGATTTGTTATGAAACGGTGTTGGAGCTTGCCAAAGGCCTTTACTGGATGCAGTGAAATAATCATGTTTTTTTAGTGCCCAGTTTTTTAATATGGTGGATTATATTTATAAAATTATGTATGGTGAACTGTCCCTGCAGATCTGGAATGAAGCCTAATTGATCATAGTGATTATCTTTTTTATGTGTCCTTGAATTTGGCTTGCAAGTATTTTACTGAGAATTGTTGCAAATATGTTTATAAGAAAAATTGGTCTGTAATTCTCTTTCTTTGGATCTTTATGTGATTTGGGTATCAAGGTAACTGTGGCCTTGAAAAATTAATTGGGCAGTGTCCCTTCTGTTTCTATTTTGTGGAATTAATCGAATGTGTGGTAGAATTCTGTGCTAAAACAATCTGGCCTTGGGCTTTTGGGGGTTTTGTGAGGCTTTTCATGATTGTTTCTATTTCACTAGGGGCTCTAGGTCTACAGTTGATTTGAGCACTGTTTTTCTTTCTTTTTTTATTCTAGAGCTTTCATGTATACTGCTAAATTACTAATATTAGATCTCTTCAACATTTTTTATAGGCACTTAGTGGTATAAATATGCCTCTTACACTGCCTTTATTATGTCCCATAGGTGCAGATATGTTGTGTTTTTATCTTTATTGAAATATTTTTTAAGTTTATATTTCTTCTTGATTTCTATCTTGACCCATTTTTTGTTCAGTAGCAAGTTGTTCATCTTCCATGAGTTTTTGGCTTTCTGTTTTTTGATTGTTTGTTATATTCAGCTTTCATCTACAGCAATAATATAGGATGCAAAGTGTTATTTCAACTTTATCCTATTGGTTGAGACTTGCTGTGTGTCCAGCATGTGATTAGTTTGGAAAAAGTTTCATGAGGTGCTGAGAAAAAAAATTCTATTCTCTTGTGCTCTGAAAGTATTTGTTTGGTCTGTTTGGTTAATGAAATTGTTTAGCTTCAGAAATTTAGTATACTTTTGTCTGGATGTCCTGTCTACAGGTGAAAGTGGGGTATTGAAGTCACCTACCATCACTATGTGGGGGTCAATCTGGGATTTTAACTGTAGTAGTGACTTATGAACTTCGGTGCCCACATAATTGGTGCACAGGTGTTGAACATCCTTCATTATAGTTAGTGCCATTGTCACAAAAGAATCCAGGTCCAGGTCACGAGACTTTAATAGAAATTCTACAAATCACTAAACCGAATACTTAGAGCACTCTAAACAAATAAGACCAGGTTAAAAATCAGAAAACTCCTTAGTGTTACCATGAGACAAACAGAAGTACGTAAAATCTTTTCCTGTAAGACTAGTTCCTCCATTAGCTGGTGCCAGATTTTCAGTGTTCTCGTTTTCATTAGAAAATTAATTAATTTACTTTACATCCTTCCCAGTTTCCACTTCTTCCTCTCCTCCCAGTCCTTCTCTCTCACCACACCTCCTCCTTTTCTCCACTCCCTTTCTCCTCAGAAAAGGGAGGCCTCCCATGGATATCAGCCTACCTTGCCATATCAAGCCACAGTAGGACGAGGCGCGTCTTCTCCTATTGAGGTTACACAAGGCAGCCCAGTTAGGGAGAAAATGTTCAAAGGTAGGCAACAGAGTCAGAGACAGCCCCTGTTCCAGTTGTTAGAGGACTGACCTGAAGACCAAGGTTCACATCTGTTACATATATGTAGGGGGCCAAGGCCGGTCCCAAGGATGCTCTCTGGTTGGAGGTTTAGTCTCTCTGAGCCCCTATGAGCCCAGATCAATTGTTTTTGTAGGTTTTCTTGTGGTGTCCTTGACCTCTCTGGCTCTTTCACTCCTGCCTCCGCCTCTTCCATAAGAATCCCCAGCTCCACTTAATGTTTGGCTGTGGGTCTTTGCATTTGTTTCCATCAGCTGCTGAATGAAGCCACTTGGATAACTGTTGTGCTAGGATCCTGTCTACAAGTATGGCAGAATATTATTAATAGTGTGAGGGGTGGGAAGATTTTGAGGGTTAACTTTCTCCCATTATGTGATTACTAAGAATATTTTACTTCATGGAATCCATTGTCTCAAGAGTCTGATAGCCGAATGGAGAGACACCAGTGTCTCCCTTTAAAATATCTCTTCCTCTGTCAAGGTGATGGTTCTCAAGGGTAAATAGCCTGGAAGACTTGTGTTCGGGGGCTATATGGCCAGTCAGAGATACAGTCAGGTGACAAACAGGTACATGCACAAGATTTCTGGAGGAAATCTAGAGAAATAAGGGCAGAAAAATGACAGGAGACACTACAGAAAGCTGAGGGACATGGGTCAGAGAGAAAGCTGTAGATATAAATAAGCCAGGGATAAAGGTGGTGACAAGTACAAAGTATTGCAGGCAACAGGCCTGCAGAGCTGTCCTTTTTCTCCACAAGAATTAGCTTAGTTTCTTGAGGCACAGGTGGATCCCATTCTTGGACTTCAACACAAGTCTTGCAACAGGGACTGGGACTCTCCTGGGATCTGGCAACAACTCAAAGCGGAGCAGGGTCAGGGCCACGGCCACCTTCAGCTCGTTCATGGCAAACTGTTTCCCAATGCAGTTCCTGAACCAAGAAAAGACATGAAGTGAGATGTGACCTGAGACCTGTTCTGGGTGCAGTGAGCATTGTTCCTTGAGCCTCAGTCCTTAAGGGCATTAGTGTCTCCTTCATGGTACCAGCCTAATCATTTTCATTATAGGGGACACACCTAAATCATTCCCCTGCTTTGAGATGACTTTCCTTATAAGTCACACAACCACCTCAAGCCCATGTCTTTCTTTCTTTCTTTTTTTTTTTAAAGATTTACTTAATTTTTATTTATTGCATATGAGTGCTTTATCTGCAGAAGAGGGTATCAGATCGCATTATAGATTGTTGTGAGCCACCATGTGGTTGCTGGGAATTGAACTCAGGACCTCTGGAAGAGCAGGCGGTGCTCTTAACCACTGAGCCATCTCTCCAGCCCATAGCCCTTGTCTTTCTGCATAGGACTATCTCTGACCCTAGTCCTGTTCTCAGGTGTAGGGAATGTCACCTGAACAGTGCCAGCACTGTGGGACATAGACTCCAAGCACACGAGCTGTTTAATGAAGTAATCATTTTTTAGCCAGCTCTCTCTACTAACAATTTTGGACCTCCACTGTGAGTACTCCTATTGAGGGCACTATGAGGAGGAGGAGGTGGCTATCTGGAGAGAGTATCTATGTATAAATGTGCACTCATCCTAGAATGGTGATCAGATGTTGGTTGTAGGAGCTTCTGGTGAACGCATCTGATTGGGCATCTTCAAGCTGCTCTGCCATCTTCCTCTCACTCAGTTTTCAGGCTCCAATTCCTCATTCCCACAGATAACCATCATCTGCAGCCATCTACTTTTATCCCCAAAAAAAATCCTTACTTGCCTTTTCAATGTCCTATCTTAGTCTTTTGTTCTCCATAACCACTCTCTGCACACACCTCCTCCTCTGCACTCCATGAGTAGAGCAGTGTCCAGATGCCCCGGGGGCTCACCACACTTCCTTTGGGTTTGTTGAGTCACCATCTCTTATCTGTCTAGCCCCACTTCCCACTTGAGCTCATACTGCTGACGTCACCAGTAATGCATCTCTTCCCTCTCACTACCACATCCAAAGGAATAAGCTAAGAGCCAGTCAGCTCTATGTCCTCTGCTGGCACTCCATCTCATCCTAGACTCTAAGGTAGCTTTACTCAAGGATCCACCACACTTCGGGTTATAAGACAGCAAGAAATGTGTAACTTCTCATAAACCGTCAATGAGTGATGCGTGAGTGAAAGACAGAAAAAACGAATGATGGCTGCACCAAGAGTAGGGGTTTGACGACATACTCTTCCGGTCCTGTTGCTAAGCCAGGATCAAAGCCTACACTTCTGTATTCCTGTCTCAGCAAGCGGCATGGCAGAAAAGCATGGTTTTACAACACTTTTGCATTTGAATTAGTTGAGCTGAATTTAAAAAATAACATAATATGCACAGAGGACCTAGGGACCTAACTACCCACAACTCTCCTACCCTCGAACGGCTCCAGCTTGCTTTTAGCTGGTTAAAATGAAATCCTTAACCATGGGATAAACCCTGTCATCTGTCTTCTGGTGGGATGCCATGCATTAAGATGTCCTATGGGAGTTTATTCAGTACTGTAGGTTTTATGGAATTGGTGAATCAGAAAAAATATCTTAGCTTTAATTTTATCCTCCATGGAATCCCTAGAGACATTTTAATTCATGAAGACCATTGTATCAAAACCTTAAGAAGTTTTGGGGAATCTGTGTCCTACAAGATGAGTCCTGTAGACTTTGTGGATTCCACAGCAGCCTGTTAGCTGATTGTCTCACTCAGCTGTCTGACATTGCACACGTCAGCTACGACAGGCATCATCACTCAACGGGGCTTTCTCAAGAGCTACTTAATGTCCCCACTCCTGCTTTTTTGTCACCACTGGAATACATAAACCAGGCATGTTCACTGAAGTTCCATCCTTGCACGCATAGCTTTAAAAATTGGGAAAGTATATACAAGTTGTAAAAATTTGTACATGCAGCAAAATTTTTGTAAGGCTAGAAGCAAAAAAATGTGTGATGACAGCCACTGATGTCCAACCTACAATGAACTGTGAACTCATATATATGTATAACTTTAACACAAGAGCCCATACAGTTTCTAGAATTTTAAATATGTCACATTATAATACTTAACATATATTTATAGGTACATATATTTTAAAGATTCGTAGAAGCATCCAGCTGTTGAATTAACAAGAAAAGCTTTTAGCCTATAATGAGAATTTTGAGAAAGAAAAATTCACTCTTTAAGATAATTGAACACTAAAAGTTCTTGATTTAATTTTCATAAGAAATGTAATTCTGAAATATAAAGTTCATATTTTGTTAAAATACCAGAATATACTATTTTTTAAAATATAGATGTTTCAGTGGCCACCAGGAGAGTGGGTTTAAAAAAACCCTCTGTGGTATACCAAATTGCCATCTTTCCTTTTGGCACAAATACATGATACCTCTGCCCACATATGCCAACAGAGATACATACATGTAGACAACACAGGGACACAAATGACCATAAATAAAAATTATTTTAAAAAATAAAAAACAAATTTAAATTATGAATATGTGCCAACCCTCCATCCTTTCCCTTCAACCCTTTCCCTTCACCTTGCTCCTCCTGAGAAGGGTAAGAAAGCATGGCTGTGCCGAGAAGAATCTGGTGCAAATCTAGAGGGGTCAAACACCTGCAGAGAAAGCAAAGGGATAGGATGAAAGGGAGTCAAGCCCATCTACAATGCAAAAGGATACAGAATGTCTAAAGTTGCAATTGCATGGTCCTTCTCTCTTCTCAGGGCTTTCATACCTTTGGGTTTGGCCACACACTTGGGTTATGGTGAAGGCCATAAATGGACATTGTGACTGTGACACCTGGTGAGGGAAGGGAAGAAGACATGGAGTGAAACATAATTAAGCCAAAGAAATAGGGTTTTAGACACGTGCCCAATAGGAGACCTGCATGTACAAATGGCCTGTATATAAGGAGTCATCACTTGAAGCTAATGATCCTTTGGGGATGGAGAGTTTAGTAAAAGATGCATTAGAAAACCATAAACCTGGTGGTGACATCAAACAAGTGTTGGTGGTATCCTGCTTCTAGTAAGTAAAGTGACAACATGTAGTCATTAAATGTCTGACATCCACCACTGCAGAACATACATTAGCTCACATAACCACCCGCAAAGGCACTGTTTTATGCCCATTTCTTCACATGAAATACTAAATTCTCAGTGAGGCCCATTATCTTTTCTCATGTTTATACTCTTTGGGTGTGGCAGAGGTGGGATCATATCCAATGATGAGTTTGTTAATCTGTGTTTTCCTGCGACAAGAAGGCACTCTGAATTTATCACCAGCTCCTCTCTTTCAGCATCTCAAAGTTTCCTGAGAGACTGGGAGACATTATAGCTACATACAGGATTACCTTATCATTTTCTTTGGCCTTTATTCATGAGAAAACCTTATCACCACAAGACTTTTGCCATTCTTTCTCAACCCAAGTATCTTAAGTGACTGTAATTTCAAGACTGAGAATCACATTTAACTAGAGCGTGGCATTTTTTTTTTCAGAAGATACTCTCAGTCTCAACTTTATAACCTCATCTCAACTTCAACATAAGGATCTAATTTAGTGGGACAACGGACACATATGTGAGGATGTAGGTGACTGGTTTTAGTTACCTTTGGGTAAGGAGCGTCCATCAGGTAAGGTGACAGGTGTGCTGAGCTCTCTGCTGATAGCTGGTACAGGTGGGTAGATCCTCAGGGCCTCCTTGATGCACATGGTGGTGTAGGGCATCTGGTCTAGGTGTTCCCTGAAATTAGGCCCATCTGAAAGTCACCCAGATCTGGAAAGACCAGAAGGAAGGTCTTCCCTATAACAAGACATGGGTCTCCCTCATCTTGAGTTTTTCTCACCAGCTGATAGAGGTCTCATCACCCAGGATGCTCTGCACCTCCTCTCTGCATCTCTGTTGGTGCTCAGGGTGGGAGGCCAGAGCATAGAAAATCCAGGAGAGTCCACTGGCTGTGGTGTCATGGCCCTCAAACATGAATGTGTCCACCTCTGCACGCAGGTCCTCATCAGGCAAGCTGTTCCCATCCTCCATCTGAGTAAATGTACAGGTGACAGCAGAGTTGGTAGCTAATCTGTTTCTGGGACAAACCCTACCCTTGCACCCCCACTCACTTTGGCAAACAAGAGGATGTCCAAGAAATCCAAGCGCCTCTTCTTTCTGACCTTCTGCAGCTCTTCCTCATTCTGCAGCTGAGCCTTCCTCATCTTGATCACCCCATCTATTCCATGACAGCATTTGTCAGACAACCAGAGCTCCTGTAGTTCACAGGCTCCCTGAACCCAGTCTGTGTGTCCAACGGTGGCCCAGATGCATGTGCAGATGGGAATTTGGTCATGATTTGAAGTCTACACAATCTCATATACCTCAACCCTCCAATTAGGATCATGGGACAAAAAGCTAAGTTGAAGGCTGTTGGATGGGCCTCATCCAGTGTTACCCAATGTAATGAAACTGGTAGTTCTTGTAATGTGCCAAGGTCCTAGCTCCCCAAACTTGTATCTTTTTTTTTTCTTTTCTTTTTTTTTTTTTTTTTTTTTTTTTTTTTTTTTTTTTTTTTTTTTTTTGAGACAGGGTTTCTCTGTGTATCCTTGGCTGTCCTAGACTAGCTTTGTAGACCAGGCTGGCCTCGAGCTCACAGAGATCCACCTGCCTCTGCCTCCCAAGTGCTGGGATTAAAAGCGTGCACCACCACGCCCAGCCCAAACTTGTATCTTTGTAGTAACTAACATGAGTGTCTTAAGACCTGCTGAGGCTGCTGGTAAACTCACTATGTCTGAGATAGTTCATCATTTGTTGGGGGCTGGGGGGGGGCAATGAACCTGACAAAGGAAGACAGACAGGAGGGTTGGGAAGACAGAACCTGTATGCTCATGAGCGATCTTGCAGGCACTGTTGAACAAACGGCCATCAGAGGACATGCTGTAGATGGTGGTGTTCTTATAAAAGACATTTCTTATTCGAAAGAAGGTCAAGCTGTTCAGATCACTGACAGCATTGGTGTAGGACCTGGAATTTCTGAGGACGGGAGATACAGTGCACTGGTATTAGAGTGTCAGACCTAAGAATAGAGTTGGCTCTTTATAGTCCTCCTTACAACTGTGGAAAATGCATTACCAAGGCACATATCATTTCTGTCTTAAAAGTCTTTTGACCCTTGGAACTTAAGAAAATGGATGGACAACTGAGCTCCCACAATTGCTGCCGGCTCTACAGTGTCTTCCCAGGGCTGGTTTGGTTCTGGTTTGAAATTAGATCTTGGCCTAGGGCTGGGTGAGAATCTTGCTTTTTGTGGAGGGATCTGTCTTAGCTGCCGTGCTTACTGCTTACCAAGCCCTTATGAAGTGATAAGACCAAAGACTATAAAAGAAGTGTTGTCACTCACTCATCCAACTGGACACTGCCCTGGTGGCTGAAAGCACACTTCATGACAGTGTCCAGTGTCATCAAGGAGATATCGTGAAAGATCTCCAGGGGGTAGTCCTGGTCATCAAGCTTCTCCCATTTGTCCTGTGGTGAGAATGAGACAATTACTTCATTTTCTTCAGAAGACCTGTGTTTATACTAAGACTTTCCTCTTTATCTTCAGATAATCAGTCCTAAATTGCTCACCATTAAGCTCGTATGCTTCTATCAAATTAATAGCATGAAGTAAATGTTTATAATCTGATACCTGCTTCTTCCAAACTCTATAACAAAACAGACCACATTTCCTCACACGGTACAATTATTATTTGATTGTTTTTCGAAACAAGTGTAATCTTTCAGTTTATAAAAATGGCCCCTTTGAGAATAGCAAAATAAAAGGATACAGAGGGTCCTAGAAATCTACAAGTAGAACATTATGATAGGCAGATTTGGGCCCAGGGGTCCCGCTCAAACTAAGGCACCAGCCAAGGACAATACAGGAGGTAATCTTTAAACCCCTTCCCAGATCTAGCCAATGGTCAGAATATTCTCCACAGTTGAGTGGAGAGTGTGATATGACTTTCTCACGTACTCTGGTGCCTCACATTTGACCATGTCCCCTGGATGGGGAGACCTGGTGGCACTCAGAGGAAGGACAGCAGGTAGCCAAGAAGAGACTTGATACCCTATGAGAATATACAGGGGGAGGTAATCTCCCTCAGGAACAATTATAGGGGAGGGGAATAATGGGAAAATGGCGGGGGGGGGGAGGAATGGGAGGATACAAGGGATGGGATAAACATTGAGATGTAACAAGAATAAATTAATAAAAAAATAAAATAAAATAAAATTTTTAAAAAATGCCAAAAAAAAAAAAATAGCCCCTTTGTTTTCAGATAGTGAACTAGACTTTTCGATGTGGACTTTGTATCTATGTTTCTTGTAAGTCACTCCACATCACATAGTGGCTCTGGGGTCCAAGAAATTCCTGTCTTATAACATCTTGATGCTGCTGTTCTTAGTCCCACCACAGAAAGATGTCTATACTATATGCGTCTTTTCCACTGTGGTAAAAACTTGGTCCTATACTTACCAAACTGCTCTCTGAAGAGTGTGACTACAACCTGCTGAGCAGCAGTTCTTCTTTTTATGCATTTGATGGACACTTACTTTCCAGCAATGGTGTGAGTTACTAGTCTACATGACTGCGTGGAACTTGTTTAAGTTGGGGGTCATTGTGAGTTTGCTGTGAGCAGGTGTAATGAAGTGAGAAAGAGACAGAGCAACTCACTAGCATTATATTGACAGAGTCCACCATGATTCTGATGTAGGGCTTGAGGATGTCATAGTGGAAGGCTGGGGTCAACATCCGCCGGTGCTGGAACCATTTCTTCCCATTCAACAGGAGCAAGCCGTAACCTGTGCCGGAGACTGGTATATGAATGTGTCTGGGAGAGGTGGAATCAAAGGTACCCTGGGGTCATTTAAGTTGGATATTTCGGAACAAAACATGGAAAGAAAATTCCAGTAATGGAGGGATTTTTGTTTGTTTGTTTGTTTGTTTGTTTGTTTAGACTAAGACATGGAAAGTGAGACTTCCAGTTTGTCTGATAAATCTTCTGTGCCTAAGCCAGAGGTAAAATAAAGGAACAAGATGTGTTGGGATCAGGTCAAGAAGGACATAGATAATGTCTGGCAATGAATGTCTGAGGAAACGGTATGTGAGAAACTAGGTATCATGCACAATCACACCAGGGTTAGGAAGGACTGCGGGCTGACTAGAACAGAAATAAAGCTTGGTTTAGAGATGGATCATGATACTTGTGGCCAGGTACCCATTGTTTTCCATTAGCCAAAGAGCAGTCCAGAAAACACTTTATGTTAACATACTTACCAATCCAAGGTAAAAGGAAATTGTAAATACCAGAAGCCTTTGGATCTGAAAAGTAAGGCAGATTTTGAGGACCAGGCAAGGGGATCCTATCAACCTGTAAGCTTTTATGAATACTTTAGTTTTTTTAGAAAGTTAAAACTTTTTCTTATTTGCATGTGCAGGTGACACATGTGTGGAGTTCAGAAGATACCTTTGTGGACTTGGTTCCTTCTTCCCATCTTCAATGTGGGGTTCAGGGCTCTAAGTCAGTCCATGGGGCTTCAGCAGCAAACCCCTTTACCATCTGAGCCATCTCAGCAACCGTGTCACTGGTTCTTGGTGGATTTTAGCTAACAGCTGTTTCCTATCACCTCACATGATCTCCCATTTCTTTCTAGACTTAGGAAGGCAGACTTCATTGTACCAGCAGCTGAATGTCTCTGTCACTGTAATGTTTGGGAAACTTTTAAAAGCAAATCAACTCAGTTTGTTTTTAAAAAAAGAAAAAGAAAAAAGAAATTAAGACCTGCGCTTCTATTTTACGTGTTGTAAACTATGCAAGTGTGTTGGTCTTTGCACAGGGAGAATAGTAAGTATGATTTTGTCACTCTTTTCAAAAACTTCACAGACTCGGGAGTGAACACTGGACAGCAGATATGCTACAGCTGCCAAGAGATTGGACTCTCACCTGATCGCCCCAGAATCACCTTTACATAGTCAGGGTCATACAACAGGACTCGTGCATTGCTCCCCGAGAGCCAGTGTAAGCAGGCACTTGGAAATCTCTCCACCCATTTTAGAATCTGCTGAAGCTCCTCGTCCTTTGGAAACAGACACCAAGGAAAAGACAAATAAACGAAAATGTTCTTTGACATCTAGAACTTTGTGTGGTATGGGAGAGGCAGGACATCACAGGGCCATAGCTCTGGAATGTTCAGGAAAATGTAGAAAGTTGGGCCAGTTTGGTGATCCCGGTTTTCTTTTTCTTTCTTCCTTTCTTCCTTCCTTCCTTCCTTCCTTCCTTTCTTTCTTTCTTTCTTTTTTTTTCATCCAAACTTTTGCTGTGTCCAAGAACTTGCCCTGGCCAGATCCTGTAGCCTTGCCTTGTTATATGGAGCTAAGCCTCCTCAGAGAAGCTATCAAGGTAAGCGCCTCAGCATTCTGTAGTACCTCTAAATGTATCTGTTCTTCCATATAGCTAGTTTGTGGTCCCTCACTGAGTGCCTCTTCAGGCAGCCCCTTACCAAACTATACTTTACTGAGGGCTAGTAGCATAATAAGCCTTTCTTACTGCTTATATGCCCTTAGAGATGGGGAAGGGTAGTGAATCATCCAGTTTCAGGGACTTCATGAAGCCTTTGAATTATTTGCCTCCTGAACTTAAGGAGCTTCTGCGCAGGATCAAATGTTTCACCTCCCTGGTAGAAAGCCTTTCTCTTAAGGGGCTTCCTTTCTGGGTGGAATTTTTTTTACATCTCTTTAAAACATACTATATAGTAATCACAAGTTTCCCTCCAAAAATGGGCTGTTTTAATCTCAGAAGAAACTGATAGACAGCATAGCCTCAAGTCGTCACTTCTCAAAGTTCTCACAGCCTAAATATTTGTTCTCCGTAACTGGCGTCACACACCCACTCCATAAAGGTCGGCTGTTTTCCCAAGCCCTGGCAAATCCTGAGAGTTAAATCTATTGTCAACAAACATCTTCTTAAACGAGTGTGCTTTGCATGGTTAAGGCAAGCTCACCATTAAAAATACACCCAGCGTTCTTCAGAAACCATGTGCTCCTCACACAGCACACTGCCCTGTGCTCTGATGCTAAACTACCAGAACTCTGGGCTTTCCTACTCTTCCACTCTCTCCCTCCTTCCTACCTTCATGTTGTGCCCCAAAAGCCAGTGGAAGGGCATGGTCGGGAACTCCTGGAAGACTTTGAGCATCCACTGCCTCTGCAGGTAGAAATGGACTACCTTGAACAGCACAAGAAATAGGCTTAGCAGAAAGACCACTTGGAAGAACCCAGGGACACCATCCAGGTTTCCGGTGGGACTAAATACAGAGAAACCCATGGTCGGTGGCTCCTGGGTCTCTAATGTCACTAAACCTTTGGAACATTCACATTTAACTCATGAGGAGGCAGATCCACCTACCTGTGGGAGGGAGAATGGGTAAAATAGACATTGACCTCAGGATCCAAATTTATTAATCTATAACACCAACCTTGGTAAATAGTAAAAAAAAACAATGCTCTGGCTGCTGATCTTGGTAATATCTATGTATGTACCCACTTTCCTGTCTCTGCACTGCTCACAGATATTTATTGAAGACCTATTATGTGTTATGTAGTATCTTAGTTGATGAGGAAGAGTCAAATGATATTAACCTTGATATTAAGAGATTCATATTCTAATTTATCAAACGTTTAATAGGTATAGCTGCGTGTACCATTTTCATAACTTCAGGGTGAGAGTGATGACAATGAGTAAATTGATGTGTTGACGTGAGTGTAGTGGCTGAGAGTTTCTGCACATAGCGACTCATTATCTGGACTCCAATTCCAGCTCTTTCTTACATTTCCTCGGGGATTGTCACAGCCACTTTCTGGTTGTGATGCAGGATGAATGTGCCAAAAGGTGAGGATAGCCTCACCACATACGTAGCCTGCTACACATTCTTTCTGTGCCTCTTTATCTTGGTTGGGTTGGATAAAAATACCTTTCTTTACCACATACATAAAATGCAAATCGCTTATTCAGACATTCATCAATTTAAGACATATTTCTTGAGCTCTGATTGGGCAAATTCTAAAAATGAAATCATTGTAATTGTACATGTTATGGCTTGCCTGGAAAAAATTAAATGTCCACCCAGGATGAAGGAAGCAAAAATTGAAAAATGAGGTCTAGAAAGATTACTAGCCCATCAACTAGACAGTGATGAGATGGTTTCTAATAAATTCATGGAGATTATACTTAGAGAAGCAATGTTTTGGTCATGAGCCTAGTCTTCAATATAATGTTGGGTGTGTAAGAATGCCAGAAGGAACTGGGAGCAGCTTGGGGGAGGGGAGGAACGTGATCAAATATATATTCTATGAAAATAAATAAATAAATAAATAAATAATATATTTTAAAATAAAAAGTTGCAATATCATCTTCAGCCTCCTGGCCCTGTATATCTGATAGGTGTATTTGTGAGGCAGGAACTATTGAGGACCTGCTTCCCCTGTCTTGGCAGAGTTTGGCTGTCGACTCTACTTGCATCCAAGGTTGCCCATTTTTCGGCATAATTCTGTCTGTGGCCAAAACAGAACATTTTGCCCAGTGGCCGGTTTGCCACAGTTGAAGCCATCTCCATAAGGAGATTCTTACATGTTTATCGCCTTCTTTGGGGTAAGGCTGGGTGTTGCCAGAAGTTAACCTGCCTTGTTGTCAAAGAATCTTTAAAATAATAATAAAAAAAAAAACATTTAAATGCCATGTTCCGTAGGTCTCTGAGGTGTTTGAATACCTTACCTTTCTATTTTACCTTATATAGCTATAGAATCGTATCTATATGTTAAACCTGGAATTATATTCTTGTGATAAAATTAGACTAGTACTTGACATGACCATGAGTTAATCGGCTAACAACTAACTTGTATTATTTAATTATCCTACACAGCCTGAAATAGCACTTTCAAGGTATTGGAGGTAAATCTTGTATTCTACTTGAGTGGTATGGGTACAATACTTCATATTAGAGTAGAAATATACATATAATATATATAATGTGTGAATAATAGTATCACATTTGAATTCGATTTCAATGTATCAAAATTAAACTTATTTTGCAACAATATGCAAAATTCTGTACCAATGAATTAAAAATAACCGTATTTGTGAGTAACAATTAAGGCCTTAAGTTGAGTAGTAGATTCAGTAATCTACTTTTTGTCTTATCATTCCTATATATTTCTATATTCCACCTTCTTTCTTTTCAATCCCTCCATGCCTACAAAAGAAAGATAAGGGAAAAGAGACATGCCTGAGTCCAACCTCCTTTTCTCTCTGAATATGATCAATAAGAACTTATTAACCAACTTCTGATGAAAATAAATATCTGTAGCCCAAGAGAGCAACCAAAAACCTATCCAACCCTCTTTAGGGGAAATGGGGGAGTCATTCTCTTAAGGTTTTTTTCTGGCTGATTTGAGGTGAATAACACCTTGTAGGGGCCCAAATAAATTTGGGGAAAATGGTTAAACAAGACAGAAATAGCAGTTTTGGTCCAGTTTCTAAATATTGAGAAATTTCAGGCTTAATAGAAGTCCTGTGTGGGACAGTCTGAAATGCTGGACCAATTGGGATCAGGAACCTTCTTTGAAGCTGTTCTGGGAGCTTCTGATGAGGAACAACACCTGAAGCACTTGGGGCTGGAACATGAAGGATACGGATGTCAACGTCCATCATGCTTAGAGGAATGAATCCTGTCAGGCCTGATCCAGCGTCAGTGTCTGGTTCCTTTGTTCTGAAAACATATGGGTGATTGCTCAGGCAGCAATCTGTCTCTATCTTTTCTTTCTTTCTTTCTTTCTTTCTTTCTTTCTTTCTTTCTTTCTTTTCCTTTCTTTTTTTAAACTGCTAACCTGCACTTCCGGTTTACTCAGGTAATTAATTTTTATTCCTTCTCAAGTCTCTGATGGGGTTGAAGACCAGATAGTTTAGTTTTACAATTAACCTTACTTGTTTAGGGGTTAAGATGTTTTTAGGTCTAGATAGATGTTTTAAGTTGATAAAGATGAGATATGACAGATATTGACTTACACTCAGAATTTTAGACTCACCCAGATAGGAAAGATGTTTTCTTCAAGGTTGCCAAATACAAATAGCCAAAACATTCTGAATGTAACATTTTTATAATCCCTGATTATTTTGTGGCTCTTCTTGCTGTATGTAGTTTATTTTATTTATAGGTAATAATATGAATGTGTATGTAAAAAAAAAAAAAGAAAAAGAAAAAGAAAAATTTAAAAAATCGAGGGAGTGGGAAATTTGCTGTGAGACATGAACTGAAAGTGCTTTTTCCATCATGTTACTGATGGCTTATAGCCAATTTCAGCATGTATGAGAATTAAATCACTCATCAGACATAAAATTATTTTTAAATGAGAAAAGTTTTAAAAAGAAAGAAAAGAAAAGAAACAAAAAGGGGGGGTGGAGATGAGCCCTTCTATGGGGAACTTGTCCTCACTTCGTTCATGATTGTCTTCCCTACATCAAGTCAAGCTGTGAAGAATACAGAGGCGTACACAAAATATATTTCAACTAGAATCTCTAGAAAGCCAGCTTATTCACTCTTCCAGGAATATGTGTTTGCCCCTAAACTGATCCATCACCTATTCAAATGTTTTTCTCTAACACATTCCTACGTTGTCTCCTGCCATGGCACGACATGCATAACGCATGTATATTCCCCCCCCCCCCCCCGAAATCCTGAGCTCTTGTCAAAACCAAAGGCAGAGGGGACATGCGGCTGTTCACATTCCATCCGTCTGAACTTTTGCCCCACTCTGTGGTCATTTTACAGCTTCAAATATTTGTTGAGTGAGTGAATGATTGAAAGATTCAGTCATGCTGTGAATATTTAGCTAAGTTATTATGATCCTATCCCACGGAATGGGTCATCTTGTACCATTACCCCTTCTCTACTTGGATCACCTCCTACTTTTCACTTGCAGAAAAGGGAGGATGTAGTGGAAAGAGCTTTGGCATCCAAGGCTAGTGTTGAATACTAGTTTTGGCTGCTTCCTTCTCTGAATCTGAGTTCTTCATCATTTTCTTTTACCATGGCAATAACGAACACAGCGTGTGCTGGTATTACATTCCAGGCACTGGTACAAGGAACTTGCCCTGCTCTCTCCCATAATAGTTCCCCAAGGGAATGTTGTTTAAAAAAAAATATCAGGAAATGAGGCTGGAGATTTGATGTTGTTCGTCTGTATAACACACTCTATCATGTTCACAGGTTTAGCAGCTAAGAGCATTGGTTGCCCTCCAGGGAACCTGTTTTCTATTCCCAGCACCCACATGGCAGCTCACAGCCAACCATCAGTAGCTCCAACTCAAAGGGCTTTGATACCCTCTTCTGGCCCCTGGTCACTACATGCATGTGTTACACGGACACATAAGGAAGCGAAACACCCTTGCACATAAATAAATATTTCTTTTAAAAAGTAGGGGAACCGTCAGGAAAATGAGTGACTAGTGGTAATTCACTTCTTCCTTCCATTTTAAAAAGAATGACAAAATAAATTAAAGTAAATTTTAGTCTACTAAGCGTATATGCACCAAAACTGAGGCACCGAATTTCATAAACATAACACTAATAGAGCTAAAACCAAAAATTTGCTCCAGCACAGTAACCCTGGGTGATTTCAATATCTTACGTACACCAATATATAGGTTATTCCCATCACAAAGAAAAACCTTGACAGAGAACCCCTGAAGTTATATGACATCATAAATCAAATGGACCTAGCAGACATCCATTTTCCACCCAAAGTCTTCAAACCACCACAGCTGCTTCCGGTGCTAAGTGAGTCTGTTTACCACCCTCTCACAGCTCCTGAGAAACAAACTCCAACTAAAGTACCACACGCCTGATGGGGTGTGGTCCAGGAAGTCTTGGAAATAAGCCTGTTGCTTATAAAAATATGTTTTTTAGTATTCCCTTTCATTCATCATCTGATCTTAATTAGGCATTTTTTCAGTTGACAGCAATATTTTTTTTTTTTAATTCTTGGATCCTCCTCAACCCTGTTTTCTTCCTTATGCTGCCCTTACATCTAATTAATCTGGCTTTCTTTGTTGGGTGGGTTTTGGGGGGAAAGGGGGTGGTTTTAATTTTTTAAAGTTTTATTTTATTTTATGTGATGTGTTTGAATATTTCACCTTGCATTTATGTCTGTGCACCATGTGTGTATCTAGTACCTATGAGTGTTAGAAAGGGATGTCAGATCGGGAATTTGAGTTACAAATTATCATGAACGGCCATGTGGGTACTGGGAATCTAACTTAGGTCTTCCGCAAGAGCAACAAGTGCTCCTAACTGTGGGGCCATCTCTCTAACACACTTACTGGTTACTTCTTTAACATTCATGTTTTGACTTTTTAATTTCCTCTCTTAAATTTACCTAATTTTGATTTTTAATTTGGGATCTTTTTTGTTTGTTTGTTTTTTCTTTTCCTCTTTCTTATTCATCCTAAGGTCTTGTCTTGTTCTTCCCTCTGTTACATTCGTTGCTCTTCTTTTATCTGTCCTTTATTTAACTTTGTTTCTCCTCTGTTTCTCTCCATTTCTGTTTCCTTCTTTTATGTTATTAGTTTACTATTCCTACACTTAATCTGAATAACAATTATCTTTACAACACATTTTATAATACTGCTGTTTTCAGGTCACATTCGTCTTTACTTGATTTTAAGTGTATTTTGTAGTTTGGTGTTGCTGATAAAAGTTTGCTTTCTTCTCTCTGAGGGATACTGAATGATGCTGGGGACTCACCTTTCAAAAAATGCTTGATGAGAAGATCCCATTTCAAAATGGAAAAATATCGAACTAACAAATGTACAAATCACATCAAAGAAATGCTAGAAACATAAAAAAAAAACAAAACAACATGATTCTTTCTCCTCAACTATTGAACTCAAAAATGCTGAAATGGGTAAATGTTAGATGATGATTTCAAAGGTTTTCTGGAAAAATATGACCAATGACCTTAACAAATATACAAACAACCAGATGAATTCAACTCATGACCTCATGACCTGGAAAGGAAAGTCATAAATGAGCGCGCACGCACACACACACACACACACACACACACACACACACACACACACACACATACAGCCAGCCAACTTATGATCAACAAACCAGCACTGTAGAAAATACTTGAAAATATTATACACAAGGAAGAAATACAGTTTCCAGTTCAAAAAATGATAAAATTTACCGAAAGAATAGATAAAGGAAAGCTAGGGAAATCCATGGTACCCAACACAGTAAAACAACCAACTCCTGATCCTAATAGAGAAGAAAGTAAAGAACAAACAGCAATCCAACCAGCCAGAAACAGCCAACTAAATTACAAAAATCAGTAAACATCTCTGTTATAATTAAAAAAAAAAAATAAGTGGCCTCAACTCTTCAATAAAAAAATGCAAGTTACCTGACTGTATTTTAAAAACTAAATCCAACTGTTTTTTCCAAGAAATGCAGATTATTGGTCATAACACTACAAGCTGAGAACAAAATAGGAAAGCATACATCAGTGATTGGAAACTGAGAAAAAAGCTACGGTAGCTATTCTGCTGTCTGATGAAGTAGACTTCAACAAGAATTAATGAGGAGAGATAAAGAAGGTCACTAATATTAATAGGGGGAACAACTAACCAAAAAGCAACAATTGTAAATATATATGTCCCAAATGTTTAGGACATCCAAACAAATGAAAGTTAAGGTGCACCAAACAGCAAATGCACTTAACAGATGTGTACAGAATATTCTATTCAACAGATACAGAATATACATTTTTTGCACCAGGTCATGGAATCTCATCTAAACTATACCACTTTCTAGGTCTCAAAACAAATCTTACCAAATAAAAAGAGTACACAATAAAGTTCTTGTGGTTGTTTTTCAGACCACAGTGCAATAAAACAATAAGTAAACAGCAAGAAAAACTGTAGAAATGACACAAATACATAGAAAATAAACAGCATACTTTTGAATGAACAGTGGGTCAGTGAAAAAATTAAAGAAGAAACGAAAATTTGCAATTACCAAATGAAAGTGAACGCACCACTTATTAGAACCTTTGGGCTACCGCTAAGGCAGTTCTAAGGGGAAAGCTTATAGCTATGAATGCTTACATTTAACATATATGATATTACTGCCCTTTCAAATAGAACAACTTTTTCCAACACTCCTTCAATTTTAGTTATTATAAACAAAATCTTTCATACATGTGCTACAAAACAGAAATCTCCATTATTTGAACTTATATGATTACATTATTCATTATACAATTCATAATTGTTTTAATAATTAAATAATATTTTTAGTAAATTGGCACATTAAGATTTTCATAGAAGATCTGGGCATGATGGCATTTGCCTGTAACCCTAGCACTTGCAGAGGCAGAGGCAGGCGGATCTCTGTGAGTTCAAGGTCAGTGTGGTCTAGAAAGCAAATCCAAGACAGCCAATGCTACACAGAGAGACCCTGTCATAAAAGAACAGCAACAACAAAAAAGGTTTCCATAGCAGCTTTCTATTGTTGGAAATAACAGAAATGATTTATTTTAAGAACTCTCTTGTGCTACTAGAAATAACACTTATTTTTAACATTGAGATTCACATTTTTCTAGAAAAAATGTGGTAAAGGAAAAATACAAAAATTGAACTCTACATGCACACACCCAGAAATGAATATTTTTGTTTAAGTTTTACAACAAAGAGAAGCCCGACATTGGACGGATTCACAGTGAATTCTACCAAACCTTTAGAGGAGACCAATGCTCCTCCAATTGTTCCGTGAAATAGGAATGGAAGCAACACCTTCCAGGCTCCCTCTGTTATACAAAGCCTGCCCTACTCTGATGTCGAAACTGGAAGAACACAAAAAAAGAAAGAAAAGCTATAAACTAATTCTCATGATGAGAACAGATGCAAAATTCTCAATAAAAATTTTGCAAACCAAATTGAGGAATATTTTAAGAAGCTTTACAACACGATGCAATAGGTTTTGTTGCAGAGATGTAAGACTGGTTCAACATGCACAAATTAATAAACTCACTCTGCGCCTGAGTAAAGCTAAGGGCAACATCGTCTGACAGTTCCAATTGATGCAAAGTTCAATATTCTCTCATGATCCAAAGCACTGAAGAAACTAGAAATAGAATCACAGGGTAATGTACAATCCCATAGCTAACATTGTATTAAGTCAAGGGAAAATGAGATCATTTTCTCTAAAATTTAAAACAAGACAAAAGTACTCACTCCTTCCTCTCTCGTTCAACATAATACCTGAAGTTCTAGATAGAACTTAAAAGAAAAACAAAAGGCATTTAAATAGAAAAGAATAAATTCAAATTATCCTTCCTTGCAGACATCACACCTCTATACTTTATTGACTCTACCAGAAAATTCTTAGACCCAATAAACGCTTTCCACAAACTATCAGGATAGAAGATCAATATGCAAAGCCCACCAGCTTTTCTATGGACCTATAACGAGTTTGCTTAGGAATAAGTTAGGGGAAATACTTTTTCCAATAGCTTCAAAAAAATTTTATGGAGCTGAAGAGATGGTTCGGGTGTTAAGAGCACTTGCTATTCTTCCAGAGGACCCAGGTTTAATTCCCACCATCCACATGGCAGCTCACAATTGTCTCTAAGTCCAGTTCCAGGGGATTTAATGTCCTCTCCTTGCCTCCTTGGGCACACACGATGCACAGAAATATATGTAGGCAAAACACCAATATATCCAAGGAATAAACATATCCGAGGAAGTGAAAGACCTCTACAATGAAAACTTTAAGACACGGAAAAATGAAACTGCAGAGGATGAAATTACCCTCATGCTCACCAACTAGTAGAATTTATATTGTGAAAATTACTATATCAGTGGAAACACTATACATATCCAATGCAATCTGCATAAAAATCTCAATGACTCTCCTTACAGAACTAGAAAAATAGTACTAAAATTCATATATGTGCACAAAAGACTCAAAAGCGTCAAAATCGATCTTTAAAAGAAAGAAAATCTGGAAGTACCACAATACTGGACATTAAATTATATTACAGAACCATAGTAACAAAAACAACATGGTGCTGTCACAAAAAAAGAAAGGTGAATACTAAAAACACACACAGTAGAATAGAATCAAGGCCCGGGGGGGGGGGGGGGGGAACACATAGTTATAGCCACCTAGCTAATTTGGAAAAACTGGATACCCACATTGAGAAGAGTGAAACTAGACCCTTATCTCCTGCCACACACAAAAACAAACTTAAAAAAAAAAAAGACCTTAATGTGAGAGGAAGTACTTCAAAATATAATGTAAAGAAGGATATTCTTAAAAGAATTTCAATAACCCAGAAAATAATTCCCCCTAATGACAAATACCATCACATGAATTTTAAAAGCTTTAGGGTCACAAGGAAAACATTTAACCCAGGGGGAGGGGTGGTGGAAGGAGGGATGTGGTTGGGGGGTGGGGAGAGGAGGGATGAGACAACCTTCAGAATGGCAAAAGCCTTTGCTAACTACGCATCAGAACATACACAGAACTACAAAAATTAAACACAAAAAATAACCCAAAAAACAAATGGACTAACGAATTGAATAGATGGTTCTCCAAAGAAGAAATACAACTGGCTTTTAAATATGTGAAAAGGTGTTTAGCAACCTCAGCCATCAGGGGAAAATTAATTAAAACTGATTTGAATTCCTCTCACTACAGTCAGCATGATTATTAGGAGAGAATAGGGCGGAAGAGGGAGGGAGGGTGGGAACAGGAAGATACAAGCAAGGGGATAACAATCAGGATGTAAGATGATAAACTATAATAAAATATTTTTTAAAATAGAGAGAAAGAGAAATGGTACCAGGCGTGGTAGTGCACGCCTTTAATCCCAGCACTCAGGGAGGCAGAGACAGGCGGATCGGCTCACTGTGAGTTCGAGGCCAGCCTGGTCTACAAAGCAACTCCAAGACAGCCAAAGCTACACAGAGAAACCCTGTCTCAGAAAAAAAGAAAAGAAAAAAAAAAAAAAGAACAGACATGATATTATGGGACAAATTTTTTTAAAGAGAGAAAGAAATGATAATAATTGCTAGCAAGCTGTGGGGAGAAAACGTTTATTCCCTACTGACATTGAATGTAAACTTAAGCAGCCACTATAGAAATTATTACAGAGGTTTCTCAAATAAAACCTAAAACTTGGACTACCATAGGACCCAGCTCTACCACTCTTGGGTAAACCAAAAGGACTCCAGACCAATATACAGCAGGAATACCTGCATTACTCATAACGGACAGGGGATGGAAGCTGCCCGAATGTCTATCCATAACTGAACCATAAGACATGATACACATGAGTGAGTGGGTATGTGTGTGTGCGTGCGTGTGTGTGCACACCTGTGGGTTCGCGCACCTGTGCCCCCATAAACAGAGGCCAGAGAATGGTGTTTGGCGCCCTCTTCTATAATTCTTTGTCTTATACTTTGAGGCAATGTCCCTTGCTGAACCTGGAACTTATTGTTTTTCAACTAGCCTAGTGGCCAGCATACCCCAGCAATGCCTGTTTACCTACGTGTGTGTACAAGTCACAAAAGTAAGAAGGGTATCATGACAGGAGAGGAAGAGATCTTAAGAGAGGTGGGAAATGGAGAAGGTAGTGTGGTGTGTGTGATAAGAAATCAGAAGGGAACCAACTGAGGCAGGGGGCAAGTGTGAAGCAAAAGAAGAACTGAGAACAAAGCATGAGGAAGCAGATGTACATAGACGGCAGGATGGAGCACGTTGCTCTGTATGCTAGCCTAAGAATGAACTGCTTTTAAACAGAGAGAGAAAAACAACAGACGTAGGCAGAGAGGCACAGGCTTGTCACCCCAGCCTTTCAGGAGGATGAAGGAAGAAGATCACAAGTTCAAGGGCACGCCTGGGCAAAAGTGCAACTTCGACGGCAGCTTGCATAATTAACGAAGAACAGTCTTGAAGTAAGCAATCAAAAGGAGACTAGGAACGCAGCTCCGTGGCTGAGCACTTGCCTAGCATTGGTGAGGTCCTGGATTCAGCACCCCCCCCTCACTACTGCAAAACACGAAGATGAAGATAAAACAGAAAACACAAATTACCTAGGGTATTGTACCCACAGGAGTTCATAATCCAAGATGCCACTGTGGGGACACACTGAACCATAAAGTGCACCACAAAAAGAAGAATACTAAATACTTTATAACTATGGCACCACAAATAGAACCTCCCCTGTTTAAGGTGGGAGATCTAACTACCTCAGCTGTAGCTCAGCAGTAGAGCACTTGTCTAGTATATACTCAAGGCCAGCATTGAACACCTAGCTCTCCCCCTCCCATTCATCATTTGCCAAATCACTCGATATTTACTGGATATCATTACAGTACTAGGTCTCTTATGCATTCTGCAGGAAGCATCCTGATGTGAACGCCTGGTCTCAGCCTCTCAGGAGCATTATTTGAACTATCTGGAGAACAGTTAGATAGGAAACGGTTTACTTTGTTAATAAATTTTGATGCTACCAGGACAATTTTTTTGGTAAGAGTTAAGCTAGTATTATGTATGTGGCCATATATTTTACTTTCTTGTAAATTTGACTTAAACACTTCCAAATCCCTCATGAAAATCATGGAGAAGACAACATGTCCCACATCCCAAAGGGCTGGCCACACACCTCACAAGATCTCACTGGAAGCTTTGTGCCAACATAGATAATCTGTGATATCTTCTGCTATGTGGGAATAGTAAAGCAAACATGATATGACTCCTGGGACGTTCATGGGATGCCACATGGACCAAAGGCTCAACCCAACCATCATTTTCTTTACACCACTAGTTAACAAGTCCCACAAACAGACTGCCTGGGTTAGAATCTTGGCTGCACCTCTAACCAGCAAGATCATCCTGGGAAACCAAATAACTATTTTCTCTATTATGTATCCCATCTATAATACAAGATTAAAAAGAAACATGCAGGGTACTGTTCTGAAAGGAAGTATGTGAAACGTTTTAAAATTTATGTGTGAGCTTTTTTTTTTTTTTCAAGACAAAGTTTTCCTGTGTAGCCTTAATTGTCCTAGAATCACTTTGTAAACCAGGCTGGCCTCGAACTCACAGAGATCCAACTGACTCTGCCTCCCTGAGGGCTGGGATTACAGGCGTGCTCCACCACACTCAGCTTGTATGTGAAACTTTTTACTCAATATTTGATCTTATAACTAACTTACTCACTAAATGTTCACCTATCACCACATCATGGGCCTGACTGCAAATAATACCTGAGTGGTTTGCTTGTTTGTTTAATTTTTCTTTTTCTTTCTTTTCTGTTTTTTATTTTTTAGGGTTGTTGGTTGGTTGGTTGGTTGGTTGGTTGGTTGGTTGGTTTGGCTTGGGTTGGGTTTTTTGTTTTGGGAGGTTTTTTTTGTTTTGTTTTTATTGGGAGGGTTGGGTTTTTTGTTTTGTTTTATTTTTTGTTTTGAGCATTTTATACACGAGTTCTGAGTACTGTGCTTTGTAGGGAGCAGTGCAAGATAAAACAGCAACACAGCTTTAGAACTCATGGAATGCAGCCCACCGGTTAGCCCAACCGTGATGGGTGTACCTCGGGAGGCAGAACCCTGAGGACTACATGCTGTTATAAAGCATCACTATGCTTGTTGCCCTTGTAGTCACCTTATCCCTCATGATACATGAGTCATATGAGAACTCTAAGGGGGCCCCCAGCCCCTCACTGGGCAGTATCACTGACACTCACAATAATAATGCTGGATATCTTTCAGGCGTTGCTGCTGATGCAGGTTAATGATTCAGCCACCACCCTTGGAAAGAACTTAGAGATGCAGATTGTGAGCAGTGAATGTGGGAAAAGTGAAATGTTTAGTAAGGTTAAGTAAAGATGTTTTTGTTAATGGCTGTGATGTAGAAAATCTTAGGGGACAATTTGAAGTTCAGAGCTCAGGACTTTCTGAGGTTAGGGAGCAGGAACAACGCCCCAAATTAGCACTGGCCGATGTGACTCTTAGGCTGGCACTGGGCTGGTGAAAGGTAATGATTAATTTCTTGTACTCATTTTTGCCCTCAGCTTCTTGATATGATTTAATAAAAATTGTTAATGAGTAGTTATGCATCTGGAGGATATAAAGTAGAAATGACTGTTTTTATATAAAAGTTTCAATTTGCAATTCTTTTTTTTTTAAAAAAAATCTACAAGATTACTTTTTGAGAGAGTTGATTCTTTGTAACTGCAAATTGCAGCCTGCTGAAACTGGCTGAAAAACTTCTTACTTACATTTTGTTAATCTATAACAAATTGCCTAGTTAAAGTGTATATGGGTTCTTTAGGAATAATTTGTTTGTTACCCATAATATGTAAAACATTTGATCATGTAAGGGAATTGAAGAGCATGTTTTCCTACGTATACTCATTGTAATCCTTCACTTAAAAAAAAAATAGAATGTAGGCTAAGATAAAAAACTCAAGAGACACCACATGCTGGCTAGGATGTGGAGAAAGGGGAACACTCTTTCATTGCTGGTGGGAATGCAAACTTGTACAACCACTTTGGAAACCTATATGGTGCTTTCTCAGAGAACTTTTAATAGGGCTTCCTCAAGACCCAGCTATTCCACTCCTTGGAATATACCCAGAAGATGTTCCAGCATACAACAGGGACATATGCTCAACCACATTCATAGTGGCCTTATTCATAATAGCCAGAACCTGGAAACAACCTAAATGTCCCTCAGTAGAAGAATGGATAAAGGATCTCTGGTACATTTACACTATGGAATACTACTCAGCTATTAAAAACCAGGAAACCCCAAAATTTCTGGACAAATGGATGGAACTAGAAATGATCATACTGAGTGAGTTAACCCAGAAGCAGAAAGACTCACATTGTATATACTCACTTATAAGGCATGTTCCATGAAAGTCTTCATTTACCAGGAGACGGAGAGACATGTGAGCACATCCTATTGGGACTCTAGGTAAGAGAAGTAGGGGAGAATGGGGAAATGGAAGTATTCAGAGGGTCCTAGAAACCTACAAGAATAACATCATGATGGGCAGATCTGAGCCCAGGGATTTCTGCTCAAACTACTGCACCAACCAAGGACAATACATGCAGTAAATGTCGAGCCCTTACTCAGATCTAGACAATGGACATAACATTCTCCACAGCTGAGTGGAGAGCGGGGACTGACTCTGACATGAACTCTGGTGTCCCATATTTGACCACTTCCCCTTGGTGGGGAGGCCTGGTGGCACTCAGAGAAAGGATAAGCAGGCTACCAAGATGAAACTTGATAGGCTGTGACCATATAATGGGAGAGGAGGTCCTCCTCAGTCACAGACATAAGGGAGGGGAATAGGGTGAAAGTGGGAGGGAGGAATGGGAGGATACAAGGGATGGCATAACAATCTGAATAAATTAATTTTTTTAAAAAGGAAGAAAAAATAGAATGTAACCATGTGATTTTTTTGTACTGCTTGAAAGATTTTACTGGGATATATAAGCTGTGGATGATATCAAAGCCTTTGGAGTTTGCGCCATCCACCAAACATGCATATGTGTGTGTGTGTATACATATATGTGTAGATGTATATGTGTATATATGTATGTATGTATGTATGTACAAGTGTGTGTGTGTGTGTGTGTGTGTGTGTGTGTGTGTGTGTGTAAAATGGTTGGAGCTCACTCTTTGGCGTTCCATCCAACAAATGTATATATGTATATATGTGTATCTTTGCAGTTGTTGGAGCTCACTCTTTGAAGTTTGCTCCACCCACTCAATAAATGGTTAAAACTTGTTGGAACTTGCTCATTGGAGCTTGTCTTGCTTCATCTATCATGTGTGTGTGTGTGTGTGTGTGTGTGTGTGTGTGTGTGTGTGCACATGTGCATGCATGTGTGCACATGTGCATGCATGCGTGGGGGGTTCTTTTTCTCCTCCCTTCCTTTTTTAATCGCTGGCTATTATCAGTAACAGCCTACACCAGAAGGCATGCCTCAACAGTGATTATATCATTCCCACACCTCCTGCTTCCTCTCCAACTTTTCCTATGTCCCCACTCCTAGTCTTTCTCCAATTCAAAATTTTCTTTAATTATATATTGAATATATAGAAGCACTTAAGGCTGATAACTTGACCTATCGGGGCTCAACCCTGGATTAAACTAATTCTCCCCTTCTCAGCAGGCATTTAGTGCCTAAAACCATTCATCTAGGGATGAATTCTTTTTTTTTTTAATTTTATTTTATTAATTTATTCTTGTTACATCTCAATGGTTATCCCATCCCTTGTATCCTCCCATTCCTCCCTCCCTCCCATTTTCCCCTTACTCCCGTCCCCTATGACTGTGACTGAGGGGGACTTCCTCCTCCTTTATATGCTCATAGGGTATCAAGTCTCTTCTTGGTGGCCCGCTGTCCTTCCTCTGAGGGCCACCAGGTTGCCTCACATTTACTCTTATCACAGTCTTCTATCTGTAGGGATGAATTCTTGTACTGATTTCTCCATCCTTGTTAGCATGTTAACTGGTGTGGTGATCATGCAAGTCTTTAGGTAACTGTATTGTTGAGAGTTCAAGGATACAACTTCCCTGCCATGTCTAGAAGACACTTCTAGCAGCAGGCACCCTGGTCTTCTGACTCTCACAATCTTCACCACCACCACATCTGTGGCATTCCCTATGCCTTAGGTATATACTCCGTGTTATAGATATGCTAACTGGAGCTGAGCACCCCAAAATCACTCTTTCTCTGTAATTTGACCAGAGTATCTGTCTATTATAAGGGAGGAGGAAGTAGAAGAGGAGGAGAAGGAAGGAAGGAGGAGGAGGAGAAGAAGAAGAAGTTTCTTTGATGAAGGACTTTGTGGGTATAAGGATAAGTATTTAGAACACAGTTAGAAATTATATGGGTTTAGGAAAATAGAACTAGTAAGTTCTCCAAAGATGACACCAAAAGACTTGCTAACATGAAAGGGGGGAAAGCTCATGAGGATTCAACTCTATAAACAGAGGTACAGGCAGCTAAGGAATGCTGAGAGCAGGAGAATGATCTTCCCCATGAAAGAGCACATCAACTGATTATCCAATAACAAATAGTCAACCCCCAAAAGATACATACAAGTAACTTTATATGGACTAATCAGGTTGTACTTATGTGTTTAGAAACTCATACACACACACACAAATTATATAAAAAGAGGCCATGATCCTCTTACATAAGAGTAAGGGGATTTGTGGAAAGGAGGAAAGGAAGAGAGGAAATTATATAATTATAGTATAACCTCAAAAATAAAAATAAGCTATGAGTCGTTTATGGTGGTACACTCCTGTAGTCCCAGCACTCAGGGAGGCAAAACCAGGTGGATCTCTATGAGTTCAAGGCCAGCCTGGTCTACAAAGTGAGTCCAGGACAGCCAAAGCTACACAGAGAAACTCCGTCTCAAAACAAACAAACAAACAAAAATAGGTTATAAATATGAGCAGAGATTTCTCAAAAGGAAGAAATAAAAAAATGGCTAGAAAATATCTTTAAGAGTGTTCAACATTCATAGTAGTTAGGGAAATGCTAGTTTTGAGATCTCATCTTATACTGGACAGAACAGCTGAGATCAAGAAGACAAAGGACAACAAATTCTATTGATAATGCAGGGAAAAGAATCGACCCTGCTCCAGTGAAAGGACAGCCACACACCCAGGAGCACACGGGCAGCATGAATTAAACTTGATGGGCTTGGGGTTGGGGGAAGAAGAGCTGAGAAATGCAGGTAAATGGGGAATGGATCTGCAAGGAGTTGGCAAAGGAGATGAATATAATCAAAATACATTGTACACAGCTCTCAAAGAACTCATAAATAATTTTCAGAGGGGAAAAAAGGACACCAAACTGTAATTGACAGTCATGTTGAAACTCCAAAGGTCTTTCCAATCTAGTCCCTCACTTTAGAAGTGAGAAAAAAACTGGGTTCTTGGGCAAAATAGGGACAGGGCCACAGTCCGAGAGTCCAGGGTCAGAAGGGAAGAGCACAGTGTAGATACTAAAGGTAGGCAGGAAACTGGGGGAAAGTTCAGTGAGATGGGGTATAAGTTGGTACACTCCCCTTTGCTCTAGTTTTTGACATAGCCCAGGATTTAGGGGAGAAAGAAAAGACCTTTGGCCCTATGAGTTGAGAAACGAATCCCCTGTGATTAGAAAAAGGCAGACGAGAAGGCATTTGCCAACATGTCAGCAGGTTCTGGGGGAGGCAGTCTTGTAGTCCAATAGGAAAGGGTACCAGTACCAGCACAGACTCTCAATGATTGCTTTCCTTTAAACATCGCTTGGCCTCTCTGTTATCAGTTTCTTATCACAAAATAGGGTCAAGGGTCCAACCAACCATACTTACTGAACATTTGGTAAACTAGCCCGTTCTTGTAAGTCAAGGTTCATGTGTCTGGTTTTTTGTTTGTTTGTTTGTTTGTTTTGTTTTGTTTTTGCTGCTGTGAACACCCCTCACCACACCTTTCCTGGCACACAAATGCTCAGTGGAATAGCATCATCAGCAAATTAGCTGACTAGCCATATCTGCCATGTTTCCCTCCATAACAAGAGCCAAAACCAAGAAAAAGCAAGCATTATTCCACTGGAATGGCCCTTGAAGGCAAATATTACATGGAGCCCAGAGACACAGGAAGTCTTTAGGAAATGGAGCACACAACTTCTACCATGATAGTTCTCCATGTGAAATCAAACCTAAAGAATGCTTACGTTGGAGGTGTGTCTGCTCAACCCACAGGCGCTTGCCTGCTCCACTGTCAGTCTTACACCGCACGTTGACTTCAGCCACAGCTGACGCTTCTCAGGCACGCTGTCTTGAGCTTTACCTTTACCCCACATTCCCAAGATGTATCCAGTCAGCATCAATCAACTTCCTAAATTTCCACAAGCAGACAGGTAGCCTGCCCTGAGCATCTCAGCATACCAAGGGCCAAGGAAAAGGACTGAAAGGCTCCTGCCTCCCACAAGAAACCCCAGGAGTGGCTGGGCAGCCCACTCTGATCAATTCAATGAGTAAAGTGCCCATGAAGACACAGTGTGCAGCCAGTGAACTAGTCTCCTACCTGAGCCTACTATTTATACCTCAGCCCCTGCACGGTCCTGAAACAATACTGGGGAGTGGGAAAATCCTGAATAAATGAAATCTTGAGCAAATGTGTGCTGTTGACATGGGCACGGACATGTCAAGGACGTTCAAACCCATGGGAAAATGGCAAAGCTTTACTTTCCCCGGGTGAGGCTTATGGGGATAGGAAAGCTGTGTGCAGATATTTATGATGTGTGCAGAATGTGTCCACCATAGCTTTCTCCCCCCTGGAGAGCCTGAAGAGTGCTCCCCCACAGAGACTGCAGCTACCACAATTAACTGAAAGCTGCCCATTTTATTCAGCTGTGTGCAAAAACCTTGCTCCTCTGTTCAAGCATATAAATAAACACTGAGCTTGGAGAGGGAAATGTCAGCTTCTCTGTCAGAGGCCCCAGTCCACTCAATCCCGGCTTTTTCTGCTTGTCTATGTTTCTGTATTTGTCATTTCTTTGTTCCCTCACCACCCTAGTAGGGTCTGTCCCTGGATACATGCAAGGACAGAGCAGAAACTGAAGAATACCACATTCCTGCTGCCAGGCTTTCTTTGTTCTGCCTGATCAAAACTTCCAGAGGCCGGGCAGTGGTGGCACACACCTTTAGTCCCAGCTTTTGAGAGGCAGAAGCTACAAAAAAACAAACAAAAATTCATCACTTAAATGAGAAAAAAGAAATATAAATCATTAAACAAAACAAAAAGAATCCATGAAAGACTCAATAAATAAAATAAAATACAGTTGCGAGTCTCAATAACAGATTATATTATCCAGGAGTGAGAATTCTGAGCTTGAAGACAGGCTTTTGAGATAACCCATCAGAGCAAAAAAAGGAAAAGAAATAGGAAAAAGACAACGAATAAAGTACATAAGGCTAATGAGACATTATAAGTGAAAAATATTCACATTATAGGACTTGCAGAATGAAAAGAAACCTGTTTTGTGAGGGCTGGTGAGGTGGCTTAGTGGTTAGAGATGCTTGCTACCACGTTGACAACCTGAGTTCCATGTTTGGAACCTACGTGATAGAAGGAGAAAACTGACTCCTCTAAGTTTTCCTCTGACCTCCACACATACATTATGACATTCACATGGCACATGCATGCAAATAAGTCATAAATAAATACATAAACAAATAAAACTATTTAAATATTAGTTGAAAGCCTTCCAGATATTGGGAAAATGCTTGGGCATCCAAGTACAATAAATTCAAAGGACCTCACTTATATTCTACTTATATGGTCGTGTTGAAAACAAACTCTTAAAAAAACCCAAGACAAGATATTCTGAAAAACAAGAGAAATATGCCAAGTCACATATAAGCAGGGCCCTAGTAGACTAGCATTAGAGTCTACAACAGAAACTTTCCAACACTGGATTAAACTTTCTAATTAAATGAATTAGGTTGGCTGAATAGATTTCTTTTAAAGAAATACAACTGTATGCTATCTACAAAACCTCACAGAACGGTGCTGAAAAATGGAAAGAAAGCCACTGGGTTGCAGAGAAGAAAAGAGAAAGTGAGGTAAGGAAGGGAGAGCTGCAGTCCATGTGGCTAAAATGGCACCCACGACCCTGCCCAGCATGGCTCCCTCTGTCATTAATGACAAACGTTTTGTCAGAGTCCACAATCCAAAAAAAAAAAAACATAATGTCAGGAAAGCCATATCTACATCCTCTATTGATCCAAAGAAATAGAGCCCAGACTGAGCTCAAGCAATAAAAATAATAGAATCTCAAACATCCCTGATGACCCTGGTAGCCATAATGCTTAACAGAAAAAAAAAAAAAGAAAGAAATGCATCGATATGTTCAGGAAAAAGGTTGAGCTCCATGGAATGTCCCATGAGCTGAAGCTCAGATTTATCCTGTCAAAAGAAACTGGAGCTGGAAGACGTACTCAGTGCTTGGTCCCTTTCAGGAAGTGGATGAATGCCTCAAGAACAATGCAAAACAGTCACCAGAGCCCTTGGCATCATAAGGCATGGACTACCCACAAGACTGGCCTACCTGGAGGGAGAAGGGCAGCAGGCCTGGATGCTCTCCAGTCTGACTTAGCAACCACTCACCATCCACTTGGCATAGACAACTTGAAAGAAACTTTGTAGGTTCTGGGTTTGCTGTGTAAACCAAGGAACTCCCAGGAGCAACAAATAAAGCCACAATCTTGAGCTATGTAGCCTGGGAAAGAGCCACTGTGTGGAGACCCCTGGGGACTCCCACATCACATACTACTTCAGCAAGATATAGCAACCTTGTTTGATTTCTTTTAATTAAGTAAAATCTTGTAATAGAAGATTAAAAAAATAAACGGATGGCTATTTAAGGAAATTATAATTTTTTTCTTAGCTAAAGTATGCAGTACCCATGTGTTGAAATATAACACCGTATCCCATAAATGCATACAAAAAAAAATAGAATGAAAAGAAAAATAAAAGGCAAAGAATACACATGCTTGACTAACACAAAGAGAGGAAAGTGGGTGCAGGTCTGGTCATTAGCCACTGTCAGCTGAAAGGTAAATCCCTCGTATTACTTAACCAACTGGACTTTGAGCTCAATGTCTGCCTGGGCCTTTTTCTTCCCACCCTTCTTCCTCCCACATGTAGGCGGGCAATGCTTACAGGATTTAGGGCCAAGGTAGAAGGGATTAGTGAGAGCGAGGTCAGTGAACCAGCAGTGGCTGCACCATGAGTGTCTCTGCTCTGAGCCCCACCAGGTTCCTGGGCAGCGTCTCTGGCTTCCTCCAAGTGGTCTCCGTGCTTGGCCTGCTCCTGCTGCTGTTCAAAGCTGTCCAGTTCTACCTGCACAGGCAATGGCTACTCAAGGCTTTCCAGCAGTTCCCATGCCCACCCTTTCACTGGTTCTTTGGGCACAAGGTATGAAGGAAAGGGAAGGGAAAGGAAGGGAAGGGAAGGGAAGGGAAGGGAAGGGAAGGGAAGGGAAGGGAAGTGTAGGTGGGTGGGTGGGTGGGAGAGCAGGGGGGATGGGTTTCTCAGAGACATCAAGTTCACAGGACAATGCCTGCTGTATAAGAAATCCAAGTACTTCATGTGATACCCAGCTCAGGCTCGTACACATAACAATAGGGCTGCTCAACCTGTCTGGCTGCTGTCCAACTGTGTTCTGCTAGCCTTGTATTTGGAAGGCTGTGGTTGGTCCTACCTAGACTCCTCCTCTTCTGTCTGGACACCTTTAATAACCTCTGTGGTTCTCAACTTCTAGGTGGCTCCTTGCCTAGTCACTCATGACTATTCTCTCCCAAGCTCAGAGCTTGCCTGAGAACGCAAACATCAGTGAGATGGAAACCTTGCCCCATGGGGTTCTTGATGGGGCAATGGCACACATCTCAGAAGCTCTCGGGCACAGGAAGAGTTCACACTAGCTAGGATAAGTAGGTGGCTGTCCAGAGCAGGGGAATTTTTGGGATGGGTGAATTACAAGATGAAGTCCTAAAGTCATAGCACATTAAAGGAGTGAGGGCACTGATGTTAGAACTTCCTCAGGGTCCACTTAGCTCTCCCTTCTCCTTCCACACACCCTGTACTGTGAGCTACCTGGATTCAAGCACACAATCATTTCCATATACCATAGTGCTCAGTTCAGGAGCCAGGCACAGATTATGAAATCTCCCAGCAAGGGAGATAGTGTAGCAGCCTGTATGGCTGGGAAGGGACAGAACTGACCCCTTGTACTGTCACCCCAGGAAATAAGGGTCAGAGCCAAGTAGGAGGATACATGAAAAGGCAGTCAACAAAGGATTGTGCGATAGATGCTCTTAGAAAGATATGGGGTGGGACTGGAGAGATGGCTCAGCAGTTAAGAGCACTGACTACTCTCCCAGAGGTCCTGAGTTCAATTCCCAGAAACCACATCGTGGCTCACAACCATCCATAATAAGATCTGATGCCCTCTTCTGACCCACAGGTGTACATGCAGAGCACTGTGTACACAATAATAAATAATAAATAAATAAACCTTTTTTAAAAAGAAAGAAAGATATGGGGACGTGGTGCTTGTGTGCAGGGCTCGGGACCTGACCATGCAGCTCCTCTGAGAAGCACAGCTTCACCCAGCAGGACTCTCAAGTCCGGCTCAGGACCGGCCCCTGGTAGGGCAAAGCTATGGGTGGTAGCACAGACAGTCCATCAAACTGCTGCACATTCCTGGCAGCTTCTGAAAAGCCTAGAATGATGCCTCTGTGCTTGTTCTGCTCTTGTTTCCAGTCCAAAAGCTAAGCAAGAGCCTCACTACCCATTACCTCATCTCTCCCATGACAGCAGTTCCTAAACGACCAGGAACTAAAGACCCTTGTGGCATGCATGGAGGACTTCCCAAGTGCCTTTCCTCGCTGGTTCTGGGGAAGCAAAGCTTACTTTACTGTCTATGACCCAGACTATATGAAGGTGATTCTGGGACGATCAGGTGAGAGTGACACTTCATTGTGGAGAGGGAAGCCCCTTCCTCTTTGGTGCTTGTAGGCTGACAAATTCCAGAAGAGTGTAGCCCTACACCCTCTATCTACCATTCTCCCAGGCCTCAACCCAGCACATGGCCAACAGCATTCAGCACTGAAGAGCCAAACCCTTTAGCCCAGTGACTTTATCTTTCTTTGTTATTTAATCTAATTAAGATGGGAAGTCATGTGAATTGCCCCAGGTCTAAAAAACAAAATTCAAATCCATATTGGCTTGAATTTGAAATCTCTAATTTTTACCTGCCTGGAATCATAGGATAACTAAGCCACCATCCACTGTAATACACACACACACACACACACACACACACACACACACACACACACACCACTTGTCATACTTGTCACACTTGTCCTATTCTTTGACTTCGAGCACATGGACTGTTTCTCACCAACTTGCCAGTCCAGCCCTGGTGGAGTCCAGCTACCTTCCTAAGCCTGACTGTTAGGACAAAGCTTGAAGGGGATATGGGAAATGGACAGAGACATAGATCAGTTGACAAGTGACAGTGACTTAAAAGATCACAAAAAGCCCAAGGCCTCAATCACAGCTACCTCAAGGTTGCCTTATTTACCCTATTTCATGTGAAGTCATTGTTTTCCCTTTCAGATCCAAAGGCTAATGGTGCCTACAGACTGCTGGCTCCTTGGATTGGTATGTATGTCTAAACTGGGAATGTTACCTACTCCCAGTTAGATCTTCCAAGTGCTGTGTTTCTGGTTCGCAGAGAATGAAATGTGACAGGCTACCACTGTCGTGATCGTCCTCCAAAGCTCTACTTGTGACTTCTGACCCTTCACTCCTCCAACACTCCTATTTGATCATCAATTTGATCTACCTCCTCCCGCATCTTTTGTAATTTTTACCTCACAGCTGTCATAGTCACAGAGTGTATGTCTGTCCCACTAGCTAGGAAATCCAAGTCCTGAACTGTACCACTCTTCAGAGTTGTCTTCCTCAGTTCCATTTCATACCACTCCCCTACACCCAGTTTATCTAATGGTCTCTCTGATTTCATCCAACACATACACACACCCATCTCTGGCCCAGGGTATGGTTTGCTCTTACTGAATGGACAGCCGTGGTTCCAGCACCGGCGGATGCTAACCCCAGCCTTCCACTACGACATTCTGAAACCCTATGTGAAAACTATGGCCGACTCCATCCGACTGATGCTGGTGAGTTCATTTGACTTGCTTTTCCTCTACCCACCTCAGCTTTGCTGTCTTTTCTACATCATCTGCTGCTGGTTCTGCTACTGCCACAGCTTCAGCAGCAACCCCTTATTTCTTCCCCTTCTCTTCTTACTCCTAATAACCCCCCCCCCGTCTCTCCCTCCCTCCCTCCCTCCCTCCTTCTCTCCACCTACTCAGAGTGTATATCAACAAGCTCCACATATGTATTCTACTATAAACAGGGATTATTCAAATACAGGTGAAACAGAAACATTCCAGGTACCAGGATACAGCCAAACTTGTTCATTGCCCAAGGCAAAGAACGTCATAGTAGATAGACACTCTGATTCCCTCTTCAAAACGTCAAATTCAGAGGGACTTCCCCGAATGATACTTAGCCAGGGTTTCCCCTCGGGTCTCAGTGCCTCTGCATGGACTTGAGTGACCATCAAGGAAATGGACTCCACATTCACATTGTCATAGACAAACCTGCCATACCACCACCTTCCAACAGGACCCTGGCTTCTGTCGGTCTTGGTTAACTGGAGTTGGCTTACAGTTCAGAGGTTTAGTTCATCGTCACCATGGTGGAAAGCACGGTGGCACACCGGCAGACATGGTGCTGGAGAGGTGCTGAGAGTTCTACATCTGGATCCAAAGGCATCAGGAGTGGAGTGAGACGCAGAGTGTGCCTTGAGCATCTGAAACCTCAAAGCCAGCCACCAGTGACCACTTCCTCCAACAAAGCTGAACCTACTCCAACATGGCTACGCCTCCTGATAGTGCCACTCTCTACAGGCCTATGGAAGCCATTTTTACTCAAATCAATTCAAATTTTCATTCATTCACACTCACTCACTTGTTCTCAGCAAGCTTTTGATAAATAAACAGTAGCTGAAGCCACTGGTAACTGCCATTAGAAATACCCATAGTAGCTACTTGGGTTTTTTGTTTGTTTATTTTTGTTTATTTCTTATGCCCAATACATGGAAGTGCTACCATTATCTGAGGTTGAGTTCAACTCTCCAAACACTGGTGCATTGTCTTCTTTACCCCCTAAAACTGCATTGCTTGTCAGATAAAACATCTTAACTAGTTGTAAACACTTGGAATTTGTTTCCTATCTTATGGGTTTCAACGTTTAATTTTGAAGTAATTTATAAGAATATAGATGTCTTTTCACAAAGACTTGTTTTGCAATCTATAGAACATCTGTTATCCAAATTGAAGGACACAGTATCTGAAAACATAGGGAAAGAATCCAGTCTATTGAGCACAAGTGGTCTGGGGAAATTAGACTAATATTCCCCTTCCACTGCAGGACAAGTGGGAACAGCTGGCTGGTCAGGACTCCTCTATAGAGATCTTTCAACACATTTCCTTGATGACCCTAGACACCGTCATGAAGTGTGCCTTCAGCCACAAGGGCAGTGTCCAGGTAGACAGGTAAGCAACAACCCTTGAACTTCAGGGCATTTAGTCTTAAGATGCAGGTGGGGCGTCTTGGATACTCAAGATCCCAGGCCCAGGCCAATTTCTGACCCAATCTAACCTTACCCAAACCACAGGCCACTGATCCCTAGCTGAGGTGGATGCCTAGATATTCATGCAACCTTCTACAGGTTTGAAAATTACAAGGGTTACAAGACAGAATTAATGTGTGCCTCTATGTTGTCTGTTTCTACCAAAGAGAAGAATTCTCCCCAGAGTCCATTCTATCTGTGGATCTGATCTTTCCACAGTCTAACCTATTATGTATCTTCTTCCTCAGAAATTACAAGACCTACATCCAGGCCATTGGGGACCTGAACAACCTATTTCATTCCCGTGTGAGGAATCTCTTCCATCAAAATGATACCATCTACAATCTGTCCTCCAATGGCCGCTTGGCCAATCGTGCTTGTCAACTGGCCCATGATCACACAGGTTCCGTTGGTACCTCCTGTCTCCCCCTCTTTCCCAGAATCAACTCAAAGGAGTTGCTGATGACTTCTGAGGTAGATCATGGCCCTATCATACCTGGGTCATACACATTCTGGATACTTTCGTACTATAAGTGTTCCAAGTTGAGACATCAGAATGCCAGGTGCTGTATGTGTGTCATCATATTGGTAATGTTTAGTGAGGCCTGACCCAGCAGCTCAAACAGAGCTTCCATTGCCCATGGTCCTAAAAAGAGGTCTGACCTGCATCAGATGGCACTGGTCTTCTAACCCTGCCCACTGCCTAATTGCTGACCTGTATAAAGCACATAGCTTCAGGCAAGGAGACACATGGGATTCCAGTCATTCTCAGGTCTGTGTGATAATTGATGTTCTAAAAACAGATGGCGTGATCAAGCTGAGGAAGGACCAGCTGCAGGATGAGGGAGAGCTGGAGAAGGTCAAGAAGAAGAGACGTTTGGATTTTCTGGATATCCTCCTGTTTGCCAGAGTGAGTGTGCAGGGAAGAGGTCTGAGAGTCTGCTTGGGAGCACACAGCAAAGAACAAGCAAGGCGCTGATGATGCCTGTTGCCTCCTTCAGATGGAGAATGGGGACAGCTTGTCCGACAAGGACCTACGTGCTGAGGTGGACACATTCATGTTCGAGGGCCATGACACCACAGCCAGTGGAGTCAGCTGGATCTTCTATGCTCTGGCCACCCACCCTGAACATCAACAGAGATGCAGAGAGGAAGTTCAGAGCCTCCTGGGGGATGGATCCTCCATCACCTGGTAAGAGTTTGAGAGGTAGAAGTACCCTTGGAGTACCTCTGGTCTCTAGTCTACATGACCTTCAGGACAGACATTATTTCAGGGACCACCTGGACAAGATACCCTACACCACCATGTGCATCAAGGAGGCCCTAAGGCTCTACCCACCTGTCCCAGGCATTGTCAGAGATCTCAGCACACCTGTCACCTTCCCTGATGGACGCTCTTTACCCAAAGGTATGAGTTCCCCAGGCCTGTTCACCTCAACTCATTCCAGAGATAATGGAGGACCAAGAAGTCTGTGTGTTTCAGCAGTTCTGAATCCTCTGGGTACCCATTTCCTTTTCAGTAAATAAATGGTTTTTTTTTACTCAGAAGGTACTTTTTCTAGTATGGGAAATAAGATTAAATGACCTCCTCTAACGTTAAGTGATCTCCACTTCTGCTGCACTGCATGCATGAATAGTGTCTTAAGCATCTCTTATTTATCAGCTAACACTCCTCCTCCTTCCTTTCCATCTGCGTTCTTATCATGATGCTCCTGACATTCTTTGATTTTCATAACCCAGACTCAATTCCATGTACCTACACTATATAATTCATAGCCAAACTCACTCTTCATATGTCATCACAGTCACACGTGTGTGTGTGTGTGTGTGTGTGTGTGTGTGTGTGTGTGTGTGTGGTGTTCATTTTGAGGCCAGGAACACAAGCTTACTTATTATTCCACAGGTCCTGTCTCCACTGGATTTTTTTTTAAGTTCTGGAGGTCTCTCGCTGACCTGTAACTCACCAATTAGTCTAGTCTGGCTGGCCAGTGAGCCATAGGGGCCTGCCTGCCCCCACCTCACAGCAGTGGGATGACAAACATGGGCCACCACACACAGCTTTTTTTATATGGGTTCTGCAGATCAAGCTTAGCTCTTCATGCTTGTACAAGAAGCATTTTACCAGTCTATCTGTCTCCCCATGCCCAATTATCATGTTTTTTTTTTATCATCCTCTTCTTTTGACTCCATTTCTATGTTCCTTACCTGTGCCTCATGTTCATTTCCAACTCACCCACATCTACCAAAAGTGATGTGCTATAGTACCCAGACCTTTTGTGCAGGCATGTCCCTTGCTGTCTCAGGTGCCAAGGCTTCACCCCCTAGGTGTAACCCATCTTCTCTCCTACTCCTATCTGCCCCACAGGTATCTCAGTCACACTCTCCATTTATGCTCTACACCACAACCCAAAGGTGTGGCCAAACCCAGAGGTAAGAGAAGGACAGGGGAATGGGTCTCCTACTGTTCTCATCTCAAGGCATCCTGTACCCTTGTGGGTTCAAAGCAGAAGTTTGACCTCTACCTGTCCTGACTGAGATGATGTCTCCCTGCAGGTGTTTGACCCTTCCAGGTTTGCACCCGATTCTCCCCGACACAGCCATTCATTCCTGCCCTTCTCGGGAGGAGCAAGGTGAGACATCTTGCGTGTGACGGGGGAGTATACATTGTTTTGCCTTCTTGCATATATGACAGCTCCAGGTAGATCCTCATTCATGGCTATGGGGGGGGCAAGCTTCTTGAGGATGTGTCCGTGCACAAAAGGAGGGTAGCATTTCAGGACACACTACGAAGATGTTGACCCAATGACCTTCCCATCTGCCAGTCAAATTTCTATGTCAGTGGGTGTGACACACTTGTGTATATTCTGATAACCTCCTCGCTTTAAGGACAGGAGTTTAAATTGATTTTTTTTTTATGTGAATTTAACTTCAGGTGTCTAGATTTTCAAATTTTAGGACTCTTAAGGGGCATGTCTTTTTCCAAACCTCAGCCTGACCCACCATCCTTCCTGAGTAATTCTCCAATTCTAAAAATCTAATTGTGAGTGATTAACTTTCTTGGGTGTCTGCCGTGCGCAACTCTCCATTCAGATACTTGGAAAATGTTACAATGGGTCTTTTGAGGGAAGGCCCACATATGCAATGTGCATCTGTTCCATCTTTGCAGTCTCTCCCAACATAGGTTTTTGAATCAGTGTTGACATCCACATCCCTCTTACAATTGCCCAGTGGCCGAAACTTATAATGTATATTCCTTGGATTTACACTTAAAGGCTGTGTAGTCTAACTTCAGGGGGGAAAAGCATTAAAAAGGAGAAGAGTAAACTGCTTTTAAGTAAACCCTCTGTTTTATAGATAACAGATAGCATTTTATAAGTGTTTCTGGTGTATTAAATATAAAACACTCTTGAAATATCTACTGAACCAGATAAAGACTTTCCAACAGTTCCTAGGAAAATCCTCAAAGACTCCTGTGGGAGGCAACTTACTGTGAGCTTTAAAAGGCAGCCTAGATGCAGTTTTTTCTGAGCCTGTATTTCACGAATCCCTCAAGTGGCAAGTCAGCCTTCACAGAACAGGCTTTCAGTAAGTTGTTCTTCTGGACACAGGCTGCCTAGCATTTGGTGTGCCTCAGGACTGAATGCTTCTGTCTCCACTCACTGCAAATCGTGTCACCGTCACTACAGGGGAGTACTTGATAACTCAGCTTGAGTTGGAGTGAACCGTGTTGCTTCTGGTGTTTTCTGAGATGGACTCTCAGGCTTGCCTGGAGCTCATGATCCCTCTGTCTTTACTTCCCAAGTGCTGGGATTCAGGCACAGGCCACCACACTTTGCTTTGGTCAGAAGTTTTTTAATTGTCATTACATTTCCTTCCATTTCTCTTATTCCTTAAATTCAAATGAATTAAATTTTAAGACCGAGTAAGAATAATTATTTAAAATGTAAAATAAAATTTTAAGCTACTCCCATGTATGTCATGTGCTATGTTAGATTAAAAACATGGGAATGAATGAGACTATCCTATCCCTGCCTCCAAGAGTTCAAAACTCTATTCTATAAAGATGAATACATCTGTGGTTAAATATTCTTCCTCCATTCTTTGAGTAACTCCTTGAGCAGTTTGCAGAATGTTCTGTGTTCCTGGCATCACCCCCATACCATGACTGTGGCATGTTCTTAAATATAGCACTGATGGTACCTTGGGTTCCCCGGGAGGAACAGGGACAATCACAAGAAAATAGAATCCAGCTGTTCACTGGCCTGAGCTTTAGAAACATGAAACCTGGTGGGGAAGGGAATTCTCAGACACCTCAACAACTTGATCTGAAGTAGGAAGTGGGGTGGGCAGCAAAGAGGTGAAGCCAGCTATTGGTAGCTGCAGCTAGGCATCTAAATACAGGTCTGCCTGATGGAGGTATAGAGGGGGTCAGTGTGGAGGGAGGGTCAGAGAGGCCAGAGAAGTCCAGAAAAGGAAACCGAAGAAGGAACAATGGACATTTCTGAAGCAGAGTTAGAAGGCTATAGATGCTAATGGATTAAGAAGGTGGAGGCTCCCTAAGTAAGAGGATCCCCAACACAGTCCCCCTGTAAAACTTTCCTACTGACATCTAATTCCACTCTTTGGACCTATGTCCTGTATCTCCCTGAATGGAGTAATCTAAGCAATGATTAACTTATTAAATAATTCACATGTTTGAGGTCTAACCCTTTGAATACTAGCCTAACAGATCATATCTCTAAAAGAAGAACTAGGGTCAAAGTAGCCTTGAAACATGTAGAAGTTATATCAAAAGTCAGGAGAGCCAAGGCCTGGGGTAGAAATAGCCATGACCTGCAATGACAGAGATTAGACTGAACCTGTGATGGGAGGGCCTGAATGCTATCCTGGGCTATTTTGGGGGTCAATCCTTAAAACGGGTCAGAGGCTAATGAGTTTTACTGTCCTTTCTTGACCCAGGAACTGCATTGGGAAACAGTTTGCCATGAATGAGCTGAAGGTGATTGTGGCCCTGACCCTGCTCCGCTTTGAGCTGCTGCCAGATCCCACCAGGGTCCCCACGCCCATCGCAAGACTTGTGTTGAAATCCAAGAATGGGATCCACCTGCGTCTCAAGAAGCTCCACTAATTCTGGTAGGGACAAGGACAGACTCTATGAGCACTCTGTCTGACACCCTGTCTTCCTGTCATCTGTCTCTGTCACCATCTTGCTTTCTATCCACTCATCTTCCTTCCCACATTTGCTCTGAACTCCTAGCCTCCTGTCTGTCTGTCCAACTCTCCCTCTCGCTTTCCTCTCGACTCCCTATCTGTCTTTCTGTCTCCTACTACTCACCTCTGGCTGTGCACCTGATCTCCAATCTCCTCAGTCCTCCAGCCTCTTCTCCTTGCCTCTTCCCTGCCATCTTGTTTTTCCCTACATGACTTCTTCATGACACCAATAATCACCTATCACAGCCCTGCTGATCTGAAATAACCAAAAAAAATTTTTACCTTACAGTTCTGGAGCTCAGAAGTCTGAAATGGGTATCACTGGCCAGAAGCCAAGTTATTGCTGCGACCAACCTTCTTCAGAAGAGTGCTCCAGAGAGACCTCCTCCCCTATCAGTGCAGATCACCATTCCTTGGCACTGGAATGTGACCCTGCTTTAAAGCCAGAATCCTCTCTCAGCCTCTCTCTCTTCTAATTTCCTTCTCTTTTACAAATGCTCTCGTGATGTCATCAAGCCCACTAAAAGAATCCCAGATAATTTTCCTATCTCCGTATGGTTTACTCAATCTAACCTACTGAGTTCCTTTTGAATTATGAGGAAACATTCCCAGGCTCCAAAACTCAGGAGCTTACACAAGTGTCTCTTTGTGTGTACCATAGAGGGGGAATGTGCCTGACAGGAACTGAGCCTTACTCCTTGCTTCCAGGCAGTAGAATCATTTTCTGGTTACATGGTCACCACGCTTGGAGTCCTGTGGTTAGTGTACTCGTCTTTCCATTCTGAAAACCACTGTGAAGCCATTATTCAGTCTAACAGTGCATAAAGTCTCATGCTAGCCATGCTGAGAGAACACAGGGAAATAAGAACCCAAAACTCCAGGTGGCCAGCCAAGGACAAGTACTCTATAAGTGCCTCGTGCTAACCAATTGCACCACTGGAGCACCCACGAGCCAACTAATCAGGGCCGAGAGGGGCTCATTAAGATCGAAGCATCACCCAAGGACCATGCATGGACTGGACAGAGGCCCCCTACAAAGATGTAGCCTATGAGACTTTCAGGCTTCATGTGGGTCCTCTAGTAAGGGGAGCGGGAGCTCTCTCTGACATGGACCTGTTGCCAGTTTTTTTTTAATCACATCCCCCTGGTGGCACTGCCTTGCCAGGCCACAGGAAAGAGGACGTGCTCAGTCAGGATACAACTTGATCTGCAGTGAACTGGAAATGGGGCTCCCCTTTTCTGAGAAAGAAGGGAGGATGGGGAGGGGGAGGGAATGTAGGACTGGGAGGTGAGGAGGGATGAGGGTATGCCCAGGATGTTAAATAAATAAATAAATAGTCTAACCACAGGATTCCAAATGTGACGAATATGTAACCAGAGAGTGATTCTACTGTTCTACTGCCTGGAAGCAATGAGCAAGACTTTGGCTCAGTTAACTGTCCCCTTCATTCCCCCTCCGTGGTACACACAAAGACACACTCAAGCAATCACTCTACACACCCAGAATACATTCCACCTCCTCATGTGCACATGCATGCCCAGTATCCATGGAGCCTCAGGATGAGTTTTAAAAGTCAAAAGATAAAGCAGTGGTCATTTGTGATAGCCACCAGTTCCAGTGTCCACTCTCCCTCCCCCCAGGAGGCCCCAACACACACACACACACACACACACACCAGAGTACAGAGTTGTTGGGTTTATTCCCACTGATACAAACATCCAAGAAGAGCTGATATTAATGATGGTGTCTTGACCAAAAGACATCAGTCAGGAAGTTTCTCAGCTGAAGGTCCTCCTAGACTAGTGTCCCTCAAGGTCCTTCCCTTAATATTAAAAAGCAGCCACAGCTTCTTCCTATCAGAGAAGGATAACTCCACTCTGTTCATACCACATGAGTGCCAAGGACGATCTAAGACGGTACAGTTTAGACGCAGGTGCACTCAAAGAAACATAGTGGTTATGACTGGAGAATCGGCATCCATGTGATGATAACTGTTGAAAGCTTACTACATTTGCTCAGAGAATAGATTGTCTGGGTGCTAGGACAAAAGAGAACATTAGTGACATTAAGGCTCATAGCCAATGGGCATACTACAATGGCACCTTTGCATCTCAGCTTCTAGTGTACAAGGAGATCTACGTCTTAAGGCTTTACAGGAGTCAGCAAGTGTCCAGAGGCAGATCTTCCAAGATGTGGCTTTCCCCTAAGCAGTAAAGAATTGGTAGAAGGAGAGGTATATGGCACATTTCCCAGGACGCCCTAGAGCAGTGGTTCTCAGCCTTCCTAATGCTTCAACCTTCTAATACAGTTCCTTACGTTGTGGTGAACACCCCCCCCGCCCAGCAGAAAATTGTTTTCATTACTACTTAATAACTGTGATTTTGCTACTGTTATGAATCATAATGTAAATATGTGCGTGTTTTCTAATTATCTCAGGTAGTCCCTGTGAAAGGGTCATTCGACTCCCAAAAGGGTCATGATCCACAGGTTGAGAATCACTGCCCTAAAGACTTCACCAAGTCCCAGAGCTAGAATTCCTGCCTCCTGCCTCTGATCCTAGCTTCTAGTGCCCTTTCTTTCATGTGGGGCTAATTCCTGGATTTAATCCTCACAGCAACCTTAGACCTTGAACCCTAGAGATGTAGGTGCCCATAGGTATCAAGCAGCTGCTGCAGGGATGACCAGGGGAAAATCTCTAAGTCATTATGTAGGCCCCACCCTGAACTCCACCCCAGAAGTCCTTTGTACCTTCATGCCTCACCTTATGGAAAGGAGTTTCCCTTCTCCCAGAAAGTGCCCCTCTTGAATGCTACTGCACCATGTTCCTTTGAAATACTGTGCATGCCCAGAGCACTGCATGGCTGTGAAACACCAGTGGAGAATGACAAAAGTGCCACAGAAACACATCCCAAGAAGGAAATCACACCACTAAAAACACCTTCCATATTCTTTGACTTTGGTGATAGGAGTTTGCTTTTTTTATTATTATTATTTATTTTGTGCAAATTTAGTTTAAGCAACTTTTCCTCATGTCCGTCAGATTCGAAATACACACAGAGACAGTTAAAGAAATGCATGTCAGTGAAATTTCCCTTCTATCCAACCCATCTCTCCTTCACACCCAGCCTTCACAAATCTCAAGGCAACATTTCCATTGTCCTCCCTGGCTGAATGTATGTTTCTGTTATTTGGTTTGGATTAGGTTGGGCTGGGTTTGGGTTTGGGTTTGGATTTGGCTCTTTATTTGGTGGGTTGGGTTGGGTTGAGTTGGATTGGGTTGGGTTGGGTTTTTTGGGTAGGCTTTCATTGGGTGACCCTGGTTGACCTAGAACTCACTCTGTCTTCAGAGTGACCATCCTGGCCTTGAACTCACAGTGATCTACCTGCTTCTCCCTCCCACGGGCTGGGTTTGTTCACTGTTTTTGTTTTAGAAAGACAGTTATGAGAAATAAATGAAGATTCTCAATTCATCCAGATGTTCAGCAGATGTCTGTGGTGTGAGGGAATGAGTTCTAGAATCCAGGCACTGAGTCATTAGGCACACATGTTTATGCGGTGTGTCTTCCAGGAGACTGTCAGTGCTGGCGATTTCATATCTATAAGCCTCCCAAAGGCAGGGATCCATGATGACTCCACATTCAATCTAGGAGGATGATTTCCCAGGAAAAGCTGCAGGCTGTGCCGTCCATGCCCTGTGCTCTGGAGACCTACTTTCCAGACCCAGAGCCCAGCGGCTTCAGGTGGAGGTGGATGCCATTTTTGGAGCGCAGGATAAGCTGAGGGATCTTGATGGGCAGCTTTGAGGGATCCAGAGAGAACTCAAAGCGTAGCAAACAAAGTGCCGTGACCACCTTCATCTCATTCATGGCAAACTGCTGCCCAATGCAATTCCTGCAGCACGCAGCAACAAAAAATCATTAAGCCATTGGCTGTCTAGAGTGACAGAGTCCAGTATTCTTAGAGGCCCACAGAAAAACATTAACAAATTTTGGACACATAATGGCTGTTTGATTTGTTCACCTGGGCTTAAAAATCAAATCTTAGGAGCATGGTAAAGGGCCCCTCTGGGTAACTTCATATAGAAGTTCTAGCTCGCAATCTCTCACAGAATAAAAACACCTACCCAACCCATTTCCCAGTAAAATAGCAAACGGGCCCCCTTGTCACAGAGAAGTCCATAATGATGCCTCCCCAATGACAGCCTTCACTTTTCATACCCAGTCTTGACAGCCAGGGATCCCTCTCCCTACCTGGGCCCTGCAGAAAAAGGCATGAAGGCAAAGGGGTGGCGTCCTGTCACGTTCTCAGGAGAAAAGCGCAATGGGTCAAAGACCTAAGGAGATGGGCCTTTCTTAAGTACTCACCAAATCCTGGCAGAGGGTAACCCCACAGCCCACACCCTGTCTGACCTCCAGGCCCAGAGAAGCAGTACCTCTGGTTCAGGCCACACAGCACTGTTCCTATGGAGGGCATAGATGTGCAGAGAGATCAGGCTTCCTGTAAGCAGAAAAGAGGTTTAATGACGAGGGATCATGAGGCAGCGAGGCCTGAGTCCCCTAACACACCCCTACCTGGGACACTAGCCTCTGCCTGTGCCCTGCCAGTAACACTGAGCTCTTGCTCACATTCATACTTGAATAATCACTATCTTCAGTTCCGTTAGGCCAGCACTAAGAATAGTGTCTGAGTCAGACATCTGTGGATTGAAAACAAAGACAGTGAACCCACCCTAGCACAAAGTAGGATAGGCAGGAGCTCCTTATTAGAACCTGCTGGCTTTCAACTAACTGATTGTCAGGAAATTATTGTGCTATTAATAATAAAAGACACCCTTCACTTGATGCTTGCTACATGTCAGGCTCAGGTCTGAATACGTTTACGAAGCCACAACACAGAGCTGGGCATGTACACGCATTGCGTCATAGCCTATGTGCGTCTTCTCCCTGGAGTTGTCCAGGCTGAAGTCAGAACAGGCTCAGTGTACATGAGAACTCTGAACACCGTTGTCTCTTTTTAGTTCTGACAGCTATGAAAAACACATTCTTCTCTCACCTCCATTTTCATTTTTTTAAAAATTTTGGTGTGTACATATTGTTATAATTTGATGGTCAAATAGTACCATAGTAGAATGATTTGCTATAATTTTAACAGAAAAAAAAGTGAAAAGTTTTAGCTTACAAGAACCCCTCCTCTGAGAACAGTGCAGTCACTATACCCAGTGCTTAGCCATGCCTAGATCCTACCGCAGTAATGGTCAATGGAACTCAAAAGAAAACCCAGCTTTCCCAATCACTGCCTCAAAGGAATACCTCATGTTGGATTCTTTTGGAAGACAAAAGAAAAATAGTTCTTGCTATTTTAATCTACAGAAAGATGAGTGCATATAACCACTCTGAAACCTATAAGAAAAATGAACTTTATATTCTCTTTATACCCTCAGTCTTACTTTACAGAGGAGAGACTGGAGGTCTGGTGGCAGAAGCAAGTTTAACTCATTCTCTGTGAAGCAGGTGCTTGGGCCCAGGGTCTGCACACCCAGCCTGAGCTCTCTCCTCATGTTGTAAAGATTGCCCAGTGGTACTGTTTCCCCCCAACCCACCTGCAGGTAGAGAGCGGCCATCCACAAAGCTGACCGGCTTGTTGAGCTGGCGGTACACCTGGGGCACAGGTGGGTAGAGGCGGAAGCACTCCTTGATACACATGGTCAGGTAGGTCATCTTGCCCAGATCATCCCTGCCAGCAACACAGGACACTTGGGAACTGGGAGCAGTGGGGTCCCAGGAGAAGGTAGGCCCCATTTCTAGCTTTACCGTGATATCATTTTCAATTCCTGTCACCAGCACACTTCCAACAGAGGAGCCACAGGGCTCCAAGTGCCTAAACATAGTGCAACACTGGGTGTCCCTGCAGACCTAGTAATCTGAAAGAGAGGGCACAGGAACCCAAAGACATGTGTGTACCCAACCCTCAAAGGCAAGGCTACTTTTGTGTCATTTGGGGCCTTACGGAAGTCACACAAGGGACATTTCTTTAGTTTCTACTTGGCTTCCCTTGTGGGCCTGGAATGAAGAAAAAAAAGGCAGCCTGATACATGTTAGTTGAAGAAAATAACAAACATTTATGGATGAATAATGATAAACTATACGTGAGTTTCACGGTTCCCTTTGGTAACCAGGAAGCTCAGACTCAAATGTAAGGTTCAGCCATCAGAGAGAGCCCGAAACTCCAAGTCACTCTTCCCCTAATCATGACTTTTCATTTCTCCTACTATTTTATTAAATAAGCATCCTCTAAAGTCACTTCAGATTCTGGATAAAAGTAACTGAAAATAAAATAAGTATTTAATTCCTTGCCTCAGACTATGTACACGACTGTCCAGCCTAGAATGCGCAGCTCTCTTCACATGAGTTGTAACCTTCTTCAAAGTCTATTCAAGCCTTTTCACTCCTCTACCCTTGACATCTGGGTAACTTGATGTTACTCCATCCTACAGCCTTCTCTGACACTGATATTATAGATCAGTGCCCCTGGTAGGCAGTTTTCTGTATCCCTACTGTGTGTCCTGCCCTGTGCTTGAGGCACATGAGGAACTCAGCGGGAGAAGGTGACTGTCAGGCTACAAGTGCCTAAGAGGAGGGGGCAGCATGAGAGGCCCGGGTGGGACTCCCAGAGACCACTCTGAAGGAGAAGCTGTTTCTGCTGGTGTCACATTCAGGATTTCGGACTCAAGCTGAGGAACGGGCGGATACCACATAGATGTTTTTAACTGTTGGCATTTAGGAATCAGTCTTCTTCACCAGTATAGACTCTTGGGGCTGTGGCCAAAGGCAGGTGGCAGCTGGCAAGGCTGGCTTTCCCAGATGTCCTCTCACTTTGATCTCCTGTGTCCCCTTCTTTCTCAGACCTCTATACTCCATCCAGAAGCCCAGTAGGGATTCATCCTCTATCATTATGAAATCCAGCCTTTGTTGACAACTTTATGTGACACTGAAAAGCCTCCATTTGGGAAGAATGGGCTGTATCATCTATAATTAACCCCCCAAGAAAGCTATACACCAACAGAAAAAGGGAACAACTGCTGCCAATCTCACCTCATTTCAGGAACAGCTGTGTGTTGTCCTTGTCAGGCATTGGAAGGGTGGATACAAGCCCTCCCTAGGCTGAGCAAGATGCGTCAAGCTCACTCTCAGATTCACTCACCACTGGAAGGAGTCCTGGTCTCCTAGGATCTCTCGAACCTCCTCCCTACATCGCTGCTGGTGCTCAGGATAAAGGGCCATGCAGTAGAGAAACCAAGAGATACCACTAGTGGTGGTGTCATGACCTTCAAACATGAATGTGTCCACTTCAGCCCGGAGGTCTGCATCTGACAGCGTGATCCCACTTTCATCCTGAGAGAAGGCACAGTGGAACAGCCCAAAGCCGTTGAGTTAGGGGTAAGAAGAATGCTCAACAGTAGCTGTCAGATGCAACACTGAGGAAACATAAGAAAGCTTCTTGGTAGACTTGGAGTCTTCCTCCAAATCCCTCTGTCCCTTTCAATCCCAGCCTAGTTGCTTCCCATTCATGAAATGCTCCCTGAGCCCTCTGAACATATAACTTGTGACTCTACTCAATCCCAACAGTGCTCATTAGTGACATTGCTCCAGCTGGCAAGGGAAACCATTTTTGTCAAATCTACCTACTGCCTCCCCAAACCTGGTCACGATACTGTACGCAGAAGGATGGCTGTACCATGTCTTTCTCACCTTCACAATCTAACAGAGGAATTGACTCAGGATAGGCACCGAATTTTGTGAAATTAAGGAAGGAAGTGAGGGAGGAAAGGAAGGATAGGGGAAGGGGGAGGGAAGAGAAGGAACGAGGGCAGGAGGGAAGGAAGAATGGAAGAGAGGGAGGGAGAAAAAGGAAAGAAAGGAAGGGAGTGCAATGCCAAGATTTTTAGGGATCTTGGAAACCTAGAAATGTCTTCAAGCTACAACACATGACCCAGGCTGCCAGTTCCCTGGTGTCACAACCCAACCACACACACATATGCTGCATGTTTTACCTTTGTTTATTTGTGCCATGGCAAGCAGTAGGTTATACTTGCTGGACAAAAAGCCTACCTTAGGAAGAGAGTCTAAAGACCTCCGTAGAACCAGCTGTCGGGTAGGACAGGTGCACTCACCCGAGCACCCAGAAGAATGTCCAGGAAGTCCACGTGCCTCCGCTGCTGCACCTTTTTCTGCTCTTTCTCATCCTGTAGGGCTGCCTTCCGCTGCCTGATGATCTCATCTGGACCAAGAGCATAGGTGTTACTGCCTACCCTGACCCTGTACCAAGAAGGGTGCAGAGGATCCCAGAGGAAGAACCAAAGCTTCCTGTTTGGTGTCGAGGCAGGGAAGGCATGAGGGAAAGGCCCACCTGTATGCTCATGGGCTATCTGGCAGGCCCGCAGGAAGCGGCGGCCATGTGGAGTACACCAGTAAATGAAGTCATTATGGTACTGGAAGGAGTCAATGCGCTGCTGCATCAGCAGTGTGAGGTCACTGACTGCCAGGTAGTAGCTGCTGTCTCTATACAGAAGAGGGAGGAGGGAGAGGGATAGGCCTGAGCAGTTTTCTTTTAGGAACCCTACCAAGGATATTTCCTGTTCCTCTCATTGCCCCCTTAAGCCTCATTAGCAGTAATGTCTCCCACCTTGAGTAGGGTCTGGACAAATCAGGGCAGGACCTATCTCCTCTCCAAGAGAGATTGGGAACCCTTCCAGCTTCTCTATCTGAAAGCCTTAGGCAGAGACGCTCCTAACCTGTGGCCTAGACCGCTGTCTCCTTTGCCGAAGGTGCACTTCATGAGGGTGTCCAGTGCCATGTGGCCTACGTCACAGAAGATGTCAAAGCTCTTATTTTCACTAGCCTTTTTCTCCCACTTGTCCTGGAATCCAGAAAGAGAAGGGAGGTAATGTGGGAACGAGTTGGGCTGCCTGGCCAGGGTAGCAAGTAGGCTAACTGGAAATCTTTCCCTCTCCTTCTTCTCCAAATCCAATCCCCCGGTCCCATCCCTGTTGTGGTCTCTCCTCACTCTCAGGTCCTATCCTCAGGGGACTAAGTACATCCCTATGGAACACCTGACAACCTCCCTCCTGTGGGTCCCTTGCCTCTCCTAGCCTTTATTCCCAAGTGTCAACTCCCAATACCCAGAAATACATTTTACCAGAAACCCACCTCCCATGGCAACACCTATCAGAATCAAGAAGAATTACCTACCAGGCAACATACAGCCACCAACCCTCCTAAAAAACAGAGAGGGAAACAGAAGCCAAGGACCAACAGATTCATGTAACAAAGACACGAGCAGGTACCAACACTTAGAATTACAATCTTCCCAAACCCAGATGCCTAGAAGCCAGCATAAAAACACAATAACATCCAGGACAATACGTCTCCATTAGAGCCCAGCAACCTTATCACAGCAGGCCCTGAGAATTGCAACACAGCTGAAACACAAGACAACAACCTTAAAACAGCCTTTCTGAACATGATAGAGGCTCCTTAAAGAGAAAATTAATAAATACCTTGAAGAGACTTATGAAAACACAAACAAACAATGGAAGAAAATGAACAGAACTGTTCAAGTCCTGAAAGGGAAAATAAAATGACTAGAAGAAACCTAAACTATGAGAAATCAGGAAATGAAAAATTTAGGAATTCCAACATGTACCTCAGAGGCAAGACTCACCAACAATGTACAAGAAACGGAATAAGAAATCTCAGTCATTTGAGACAAGGTAGAAGAAATGAATACTTCAGACAAAGAAAATGTTAGATCTAAAAAACTCCTGGCACAAAACATCCAGGAAATCTGGGACACTATGAGAAGACCAAATCTAAAAAGAGTAGAAAAGAAGAAAGAGAAGAAACCCAGGTCAAAGGCACAGAAAACATTTTCAACAAAATCATAGAAGAAATTTTCTCTAGCCTTAAGAAAAAAGAGATGCCTAAAAAGATACAAAAAGCATACAGAAACCAAATAGACTGACCAGAATATAAATTTTCTTGGCACATAATCAAAACACTAAATGTACGGAACAAAGAAAATATTAACAGCTGCAAGTGTAAAACACCAAGTACTATATAAAGGCAGACCTATTAGAATAGCTCCTAACCTTCTCAGTGAAGACTCTAAAAGTCAGAAGGGCCTGGATAAATTTTTTGCAAATTCTAAGAGACTACAGATGCCAGCACAAACTACTATACCCAGCGAAACTGTCAATCACACTAGATACAGAAAATAAGACATTACATGATAAAATCAAATTTAAGCAATATATATTTACAAATATAGCCCCACAGAAGGGAAACATCAACCTAAAGAAGTTAATTGCACCTAGAAAAACACAAGGAATAAATAATCCCAGGCCAGCAAATCTAAAGAGGACACACACACACACATACACACACACACACACACACACACACACACACACACACACACACACACCCTATCAACACCATCACAACAACAATAACAGTAATCAGCAAACACTGCTCATTCAATGGGCTCCTAACATCAACGAGTTCAATTCCCCCCAATAAAAAGACACGGACTAGCAGAATATATTTGAAAACAGGATCCATCCTTCTGCTGTATCCAAGAAACACACCTTAACATCAAGAATAGACATCACTGCAAGGTAAAAGGACCAAAAAGGTGTTCTAAGCAAATAGGCCCAAAAAGCAAGCTGGTGTAGCCATTTTAATATCTGACAAAATAGGCTTTAGTATAAAACTAATCTGAAGAGGTAGAGAAGTACACTACATTCTTATAGAAGAAAAAAATCCACCATGAATACATTTTAAAAAGAGTACCTAAATTTGTGGGAGACTTCAATATCCCACTTTCTCCAATAGACAAGTCATTCAGACAAAAACTAAACAGAGAAATGCTGAAGCTAACTGGAGCTATAAACCAAATGTACCTAACAGATGTTTCCTGAGCATTTCACCCAGACACAAAAGAACATATCTTCTTCTCAGCACCTCATAAAAGAAACAACCTCCAAAACTGACCATATAATCAGATACAAAGAAAGTCTCAACAGATACAGGAAAATTGAAATAACATCCTGCATCCTATCTGACAATAGAAAGCTTAAAAACTCATAGAAACTGGACCGCACCCTTCTGAACAACAACAACAACAAAAAAAAAATGGCCAAGACAAAAATTAAATTGAATTCTAAGACTGAATGGGGAAATCTAGTCTAGAAGGAAAATTAGTACAGAACATACCATAACTTATGGGACACTATGAAGGTAGTTCTAAGAGGCAAGTTCATAGCACAAAGTATCTATATTAAAAACTGGAGAGATTTCATACTAGTAACTTAACAGCACACATGAAAATTCTAGGTCAAAATGAGGAAGTCACACCCAAGAACAGTAGATGGCAAGAAATAGTCAAACTTGGGGCCAAAACCAATGAAATAGAAACAAACAAAATATAGAATCAATGAAGCTATAAGGCTGACAAGCTTTATCACCATGGTTCCCCTTCCTAATGCTTCGACCCTGTAATACCCTCATGTTCCAGCAACCCTCGACCATAAAATTATTTCATTGCTACTTCATAAACATAATATTTCTACTGTTATGATTGTAATATAAATATCTCGTATTAAGGATATCTGATCGGCTACCCCTATGAAAGGGTTCTTTGATCCTCAAAGGAGTAGTGGCCCACAGGTTGAAAAATGTTGCCTTAAGGACACTGTCAATAGAATGAAACAACAGTCTAAAGGCTGGAAAAGATCTTCACCAATCCTATATATAAATAACTCAAAACATTAAACACCAACAAACAAAATAACCCGATTAAAAAATAGGGCATAGAACAAATAGAGAATTCTCAACAGAGGAATATCAAATGGCTGAGACACACTTAAAGAAATGATCAGCATTCCTAGTCATCAGGGAAATGCAAATCAAAACAACTCTGAGATTCCATCTTACACCTATCAGAATGGATAATATCAAAAACTAAGTGACAGCACATGCTGCCGAGGTTGTGGAGAAAGGAGAAATATTCCTCCATGGCTGATAAGAGTGCAAACTTGTACAACCACTTTGGAAATCAATCTAGCAGTTTTTCAGAAAATCGGAAATAGTTCTACCTCAACACCCAGCTATACCACTCCCAAAAGATTATCCACCATACAACAAGGACACTTGCTCAATTATGTTCATAGCAGCTTTATTAATAATAGCCAGAAACTGGAAACAACCTAGATGTCCCTCAACAGAAGAATGGATAAAGACACTGTAATGCATTTACACAATGGAATACTCTACTACTCAGCTATTAAAAACAAAGAAACTATAAAATTTGCAGGCAAATGGATGGAACTAGAAATGATCATCCTGAGCGAGGTAACCCAGACTCAGAAGGACACACATGGTATTTACTCACTTATAAGTGGATTTTAGCCTTATAGTGCAGGATAAACATACTACAATGCACAGACTCAAAGAAGATAAGTAACAAGGAAGGTCCAGGGGAGGATGCTCAAATATCACTCAGAAGGGGAAATAGAAAAGACAGAAGTAGTGGCTGAAGAGAGAGAACAAGCTAGGAGAGGGAGCGCAGAGAGATATGAAGGTGGAGATCTGACCTAGGGAGAGTGATAGCAGGAGGACAGAAAGCCTGCAGAGAAATAGAAGCTGTGGTGGTGGGGTCTCTGTGACAAGCTGGAGACTTAAGTCAGGTTAGGCTCCTGGGAGAATCCGAGGGGAACTCTGGCAAAGACTCCTAGTAGCAGGGGCCGGTGACTGAAGATGATACCCTCTAACTAGACAAGACTCCTAGTAGAGGGAGGGGAAGGCCAACCCATCCACAAAAACTTTGACCCAAAATTTACCCTGCCTACAAAATGTGCAGGAATAAAGATAGGGCAGATATTGAGGGAACGTCCAACCAATGCTTGGCCCAACCCAAGACGCATTCCATGGCAAAGAACCAATCCCTGACACTATTAACAATACTCTGCTATGCTTGAAGAAAGAAGCCTAACAGAGTTGTTCTCTGAGAGGCCCCACCAAGCAGCAGTTCAAAACAGATGCTTAGACTCACAGCCAAATTTTGGGCAATGCATAGGGAGTCTCAATGAAAAGTCGGGGGAAGGAGAAAAGGACCTGGAGGAGACAGGAGCTCTACAAGAAGACCAACAGAACCAACTAACCAGGACCCAGAGTGGCCTGTGGAGTCTGAAGCACCAACCAATGACCATGCATGGCCTGGACCCATGCCCCCTACACAGGTGTAGCCAAAGGGCAGCTCAGGATTCATGTGAGTCCTCTAGTAAGGGGAGCAGGGGTTGTCTCTGATATGGACTCTGATAACAGCTTTTTGATCACTTCCCCCTGGCAGGACTGCCTTTCCAGGCCACAGGGGAAGAGGACAAGCTCAGTTCTGATGTGACCTGATGAACTAGGATGGTTGGGAAGGGAGATTTCCCTTTTCTGAGGAATAAGGAAGGGGGTTTAAAAAGGGAGGGTGGGACTGGGAGGAGAGGAGGGAGGGAGCTATGACCAGGATGCAAAGTGAAGAAATGAATGAATGGATGAAGTAGAAATTGTTGCCTTATCTAAGTTAAGTAAAGGCAAAGAGAAAATAGTTAAATTAACAAAATTAGAGATGAAGAGATGGGAGCATAACAACAGACACCAAAGAAATGCAGAAAGTCATGAGGATATATTTTTTCAAACTGTAAATACCAGGCAATGATGGTGCACGCCTTTAATCCCAGCACCTGGGAGGAGGCAGAGCAGGTGGATCTCTGATTTTGAGGCCAGCCTGGTCTACAAAGTGAGTCCAAGATAGCCAGGACTACATAGAGAAACCCTGTTTTGGAAAAAGAAAAAAATAATAAAAACAAAAATCTGCCAAAAAGAAATGGATAATTTTCTTGATACATACTGATGGCCAAAGTTAAATTCAAGATCAGATAAGGAATTTAAATAGGCCTATAATGCCTAGTAAATTAGCAGTCATTAAAAGTCAACTGACCAAAACAAAAGAAACCCGGGCCCTGATGTTTTTAGTGCAGAATCTACCAGACTTTCAAAGAAGAGCTCTAAACCTGTGAGACCTGACATCCTTCTTAGAAATGAAGATTTAAACAGTTGTGACAATGTAAATGAAGTTGGAATGTAAAGGGAATTCCTGATACTGTGAAGCACAGGCATCCTTCAAACTCTGCTCTACTAAGGGACTTAGGCTGGCTTCCCAGAACCAACTGCAGTAGCAAGAAAGAGCCAGGTCTCTTGACAAAGACAAGAATCAAAGCTACTCCAATGCTTAGAGTCTCGGTAGGGAACAGCAGAGAGAGGCAAAGCAGGCCTTTGGCACCACTGTTGCAGGCATAACAAGAGCAGGGCCTCAGGAAACTTCTCCACAGGAGAGTACCACTTGCCTTCATCAGGGCAAATGGGGATGGGTACAGAGGTGGTCGAACAGCCCCCAATTCCAGGAGCCTGCCACAGGGAGGGGACTCACCAGCATGGCATGTGTGGACTGGGCAAATATGGCCACATAGGGCTTCAGTACATCATAATGGAAGCCAGGTGTGAGCAGCTTGCGGTGCTGGAACCATTTGGGCCCTTCCAGAACCAGTAATCCTTTCCCTGAGAGGGAGATGAGAAGGAGGCTGTAAAGTCCAGATAATCATGTTCTACCCTTGAGAGATGGGATCAATCACACACAGCCTCTGACACTCCCAAGTCTGGAGCAGTCCGGGGAAGTGCACCACAAGACCCAGTATAGACTCTGGTCCCCACTCCAGGCTGCCAGGGCCTTCCAACATGGAGAAGGTAGCAGATCTTGGCAAAGTCAATAGTCTAGGAGTGTTACCTTCCTATCAACAACCCCTTTCTTAGCTCCCAGAAACTTTAGAGACACATACGGCCTTGGATCAAGAAAGCTCAAGTGGAGTCCCGAGTGATGATTCAAGAACCCTTAGTGCTCTTACAGAAGACCTGGGTTCAGTTCCCAGCACACATATGATACAGCTCACAACCACATATAAGTCCAGTTCTAGGGGATCCAATGCTCTCTTCTGGCTCCATAGGTACCTGGGCAGAAATGGCATACATCCACACAAACACACATACAGATAAATAAAAGTAAAAATAAGAATAAGCCCAGGTGTGGTGTTTATGCACCATTATCCCAGCACTCACACAGGAGTCAGAGGCAGATGAATCTCTTTCTGTGAGTTCAAAGCCAGTCTGTTCTACATAGAGAGTTCTAGGCCAGTTAAGGCAACATAGTGAAACCCTGTCTCAAAATAGTTAGTTAGTTAGTTAGTTCGTTAGAAGATGAATCAACAGCTCCCACTGTTTTCCACAGCAGTCTAGTCTACATACTGACAGCCAAAATTGGCCCATCTTCCCTGCCTAGTCTCATCTACTAATCGAAGTCTGCTTTCCAGCCATTCAGACAGCTTGCAGCCTCCATGGTCCTATAACTATTAGACATTTCTCAGACCCTTCTTCTGCAAAGCACGACCCCATTTAACAGTCAGTAGGATCAACTCTAGGGTTGCCTCCTCTAGGAAGCCGCTCTCCAAGTATACACTGCCTTGCCTCTCTGCTCAGAATGGAGAGATCAGTGTCCATCAAGGGATGGTGTCTAACTCCTGTATCCCTGGCAGGCAGGAGCTCCCTTGCCTCTCCACGGCAACACTAAGCTTAGGACAGGCACTCAGCAGCCAGGCAGTCCACCAGAGGGATGGCCAGCTGAGTGTGGCAGGATTCTGGCCACTTAGCACAAGAGAGGGGAAGGGAAGACACAGAAATACAGATGCCCACTTACCGATCCACTGGAGAAAGAAGTCATACACATCTGCGGCCTTCGGGTCTGCAGGACAAGCGGACATCAGTTGGGGAGAAATAGGATATTCCCACAATGAGGCATAGTGATGAGTGAGGTAGAGACATGGTCATTCTCTTAGACACAGGCCCTGACCTCCCTCAACTTGGTCCCTGGGCCTATTATTCTCAGGAAGTCCCACCCTCTCTCCAGGGCACCTCACCCCCGCGGCTGTATACAGCTTTGGCATAGTCAGGCTCATAGATGTTCAGGAAACCAATGAATTGTCCAAGCCAGAGTGGGTGGGCATAGGGGAACTGTTCAGTCCAGGATACCACCTTGTCCAGGCTCCCTAACTTCTGGATCTGAAATGATAATAGAAGACAAGGACCATTCAGGAACCCAGTGTCCCCAGCAGACCCCAAGTCTTCAGACAGAGAAGGAAGAATGCTGCCCAGGTGAACCCTGGGACCTCCTTCCATCCTCATGAATGCCCTCTCCAGCCCCAGAGCTGCTGCTCTAAGTCCAGGAGTCCTTGTCACATCCAAGCCACTCCCCTCAAAGACCCCAGACATTATCCCACGTTCGTTCCCATCTGCCTTCTCTGCGGTCTGGCTCCCAGTCATCTTCAGTTTGGTGTAATCTCCCCGCAGAAGCATCTTTCTGAATCCTGAGTTCAACCCAAAAGGCTGCCTTATGTGTGCAATGTCAAGGAACAGAAGTGACAATAGAACATCTTCACCTACAGGTAAAAGGAATACTGGTGGTGCCCCTGCCTCCTTTCTAGCTGGTATCCCTGAACAGCTCCCTTCTGCTGTGTCTTTCTTCTTTTCTGTCAGCCCTTGAAGTGACTAAGGTGACGCCATCTTGTCCTCATACCATTTTGGTCCACTTAGAGAATTCTCAACCCTCTACCCTCCCAATAGCCATGTGCATCTTGGCAATGCATTTGGGATTTCCAAACCAAAAATAGTTAAGGTCTAAGTCAAAAAATAGTTGTCACGCTATGTCTAAATAACTACTGCGTTCTGCTTAAGTAAATGCTGCAAGGGTTCTCTAATCCTCACCTAACATTGATGCCATTGTGGGTTTAGTCTTTGAAAATTCTGCACGGCTGAGCTTTGGTACCAAGAAGCTCTGAGGCATTACCCCAGACTTAATTTTGGTTGCCGGCCAAAATTAAAGAATGCTGATGCTCTTGGATTAATCTGTGTGGTTGTCCATATCTTTCTTGAGTGGATTATTTCCCACACTCGGGGTTTCCTTAAACCCTGCTCCTCATTTTTCCCATGGTCCTCTGCAGTATCTCAACCACAGACATGAGACCTTGGCCTCAGTCACAGATTGTCACAGCCTCCTTAGAGACGGCTTTCTTCTATGGGCCCTAATTGTCCCCAGGAGCCCAGTGAGAGTGAGGACAGCTCACAACAGCTGGGCTCGCTTTTGCAGCTGCAATACCTCAAAATGGCTGCTGAGACATTGTTCTACAGGGCCGTGTGGCTGCTGGCAGACTTCTCCGAGTTACACAACAGATGCCTCAGATGTATCCTCGGATACCCTGAGCTGGGACACTTATTATCAGATCTAGGACAGCTTGTTTTCTCACAAAGGAAGGAAGCAGGAGAAAAACAGGACATGGAGATAAAGTCACTGCACCCAGCTCCCCCAAGCATCCTGCCTCATCCACTCATTTGCACCAGTGTTGACCCCTGCAGCAGTTAACAATAGGAAGGCCCTGCTCTCCAATAGTCTAAGTGAGTACACTCCAAGAATCTGATCAGAAAGGGACATTAATGGAGCTTAGTTGAACTATGACCCCTTCATGAGTGGGAAGAGTGCATTTGAAAGCCAACGGAACTATCTCACGTGGCAGAGCAGACCAGGGATCGTGACTGAGCTTCCTTCCTGTAAACAATTCTGCTCAGGCCATTCCCTAATGGACCTAGAGATCAGCTGGCCGGTGTCCAAGGCACATGCTCGCTGCCTCACCAGTCTGCAGCAGCGAGAGCACACTTGGAGACCACTTAAGGACAAAAATCAATCTGCTTGGGGACATGGCTCAGTGGGGGAAGCAGTTGCTTACCAGACATGCAGACCTGAATTTGAACCCAAGCTCCCTACTTAAAAGCCAGGCATGGTGGCTAGCATCTGTGACCCCAAGGTGAGATAGAAAGATGGGAGGGGGTGCAGAAGAGAAGCTTGCTAGCCTTCTAGTCTTGCCAAAAATGGAGAGCTCCAAGTTTAGTAAGAGACCTTGTCTCAAAAAGTGAGATAGAAGGAGGTAGAGACACAGCTCAGCATTTAAGAGCCATACTGCTCTGGCACCCACAGGGGGGTCCTCCCATAACCTCCTGTAATCTAGCTCCTGGGAATTTGACACTGGACTCTGCCAGCATCTGCACTCACATGTACACATCCCCACACTGCACTACACACACACACACACACACACACACACACACACACACACACACACACACACACACACGGCTTGGGTATGTCAGCTCCTGCCTAGTTCCTCAAACTTAAGCCCACAGGCAATATCTATTATATTCAAATTATTCCTTGTGCTCCTCAGGGGACCCTGGAAAAACAGGATATTCCTTGCCTCAGAGAGACTCATTCTGAAATCTGAATAGGATGAGAAGTAGATGCTACCAAGGTCTCCAGATTGTAACTGGAAACCAAGAAGGGAGAGCCCAACCCTGGTAGGCATTCCACACCCCCAGGCCCTTCACCCGCCAACTCTCTTCCTTTCCGTTCCGTGCCGTGTGTTAGGATCCCTTTTCTGTCGCTTGGCTCTTTTGTTTGTTTGACTGGTTTTCTGTTTGCTTTTTTGACTCACTGTGTTGTGGATTAAAATGCACACATCCCTAGTCTAGCTTTGACTTGAACCCTGAACCATGATGTGCCATTAACTGAGCACCTTATCCCCTTTGAATCTCAACTTCTCCCATCTTTACTCACACTAGGGAAACAAATCCACGCCCTGAACTTCACAGTCACTGGTTTGGGTGTGAATCCAACCACAGCAGGGCTGCCAAGCCCTGGAGAAATGCGACGGTGCTGTGCCTGTGAAGGTTCTCCAGGCACTTTTACAGTGCTCAAGATCAGCCACCTTGGCATTTCCTTCCTGGTGTCAAGCCAATGCCCTCCAGATAGTTGTATTGGTGTCAAGAAACTAAAGCTAGGCTGTGTTCCAGGCTCACTGTATATTTCCAAGCAAAGTGGAGTGGAGCACCTGGGAAGAAGAGAGTAACCAGCCTCGGCATGGAGCTGTGAGAGAGTAAGGACCATATGCCATAGAAATTCACTGATTGAGGGCCCCCCAACTCTGAAGAAAGCAGGTAAGCACAAAGGGGGCACAGAGAGAGGAGATTAAAAGTCTTCCCACTTGCCTCTCATGCTCCTTCAGGACGTGGCCGCAACTGTCCACACTTGGCAGAGACCCTCTCAAGTCCTCCTGATTCCCCACCCCCCTTTCCCAGCATTCTCCATTCTCTGGACACGTCTCCCTACAATCCAGCCGTATATAGTTCATTCAGCCATATCTCACCCATGCCCAAGTTTTGTGCTGGACCTTGAGGGCACAGGAATATATCAGACTAGATCTTCAGTTTCCAGAAGTTTCGGACTAGTAGAAAAGATGAAAGGTGCTAAGATGAAAAGAATGAAGCAGAAGTGGGCTCAAGAGGAAGCACACCCACTCTCCTAGAAGCAGGGAAGTCACTAATGCCTATTTTCTCGCACCAAACCATCATTTTTTTTTTAAATCCTGGATGTTCAGTGGTACAGAGAAGTTCATACGTTATCCTCAACAGGTTATCTGTAAGGGGCAAGAGTAAGATTAGAGATCAAGTTCATGTCCAGTGTCAATGCCTCCCCAGATGGAGGAATAAAGAAGTAGAGAGAATTACACATCCATCCTAGACCTCATCCCTGGCATCCATGCCTGGGCTCCCAAACCTTCCTGCAACTACAAAACATTCCAGAAGACTTCGACCCCAGCCTTCCAGTTCCAACTTAAAATATTAGAGTCTTCAGATGCTGGGGGGATGAGGTGGAAGATCAGTTTCTCCCACTTGATTCCAAACCCCTGCCTTGTGTTCAAAAGATCTAGATCCCCGTGACAGGAGGAGTTCCAGAGACTGGGCGCTAAGGGGAACCCCTACTGTGCTTCCTTAACCGGAGCACCAACCAGGATCTGAGCCTGGGGGAAACGCTATAGTTCCTTGGCCACGCAAAGGGGATATAGAAGGCACCTCCCAACTTTGGGGCACCAACCTCTCAGACATGCTGGGAGGTCTCAGGAGACAACACTTTCCTCTGCCTTCACTTTAATGTCCTCCTTGGTACCAGAAATCTATGCTGCACAGAGCAGGACACTTAAGAGATCAGTCACTCACTTTGAGGGTTTAGTTTCTCCCTCTCACCCCACCACCACCACCACCACATGTGATCTATCAACAAGCCTCAACATAAACTTGCACTTTGGGCCTCAGAATAATGGGAAAGCATCTCAGGCCTTCTTAAGCGCCAACTCTAAAGGGCTGTGCTGCTTCTGAAGCCAGATCAAAAGGCAGGATTGGGAAAGATGACTAGAAGTCAGGGTTCCAGGCATCACCCCCTGCTCAAACCTATAGCCTCCCTTCTCAGCCTCCATGGAATTAGGCCCAACTCCCCCACATCCTCACATACCTCAAGAGCATGGCCAAAGAGCCAGTGGGTGGGAGGCCCTGGAAAGCTGTCCAAAGCCTTGGCCAGCTTCTGCCTCCGCAATAGCAGCCTGGCGAGCTTGAGGATGCCTACGATCAGGATCACTACCGAAGCCCACAGGACCAGGCGGGACAGGCTCCGGGAGAGGAGGCTGAGCACCATGGCTAAATTTGCGGGGCCCAGGCTCCCAACTGGCTGCAGCTGCTCCCAGATTGCCTTATACTCTGGACACAGGCACACTGCCAGTTCCTACCCCCTTTGCCACACCCTACAGCCAGCAGCAACCGGGACTGGGCTGGGTGCCATAGGGTGGAGATGGCTGTCTCAAAGCTCATAAGCAACAGAGGAGAGAGCCTGCCTGCCTTCCACCGAAACATAGCTTTAAAAAAAAAGCAGACCATGAGCATCCCACCTTGGTTTCTTAGAGAACAGAGGGTAGTTTTTGGTATAACCATTAGCATAACACCTGCCTTTTTATTTTACAAGTGCATTGTATGTTTAATAGACTCAATACACATTATCTCATTTAACCTACCAACTAAGGTCATAGGTACTCATTCTTCTGTTTCCCAGATAAGGTCACCTGTGATTTCTCATTAGACAGCTCCCACTGTCGAACAAGATGACCTTAGGGACTGGTACAGCCCCAGAAGCATCAAAGGAGAATGAACTACCTCCAAAACCACAGTACAAACTGGACAGGGATATGGAATAGACTTTCAAGGCAATGATGGTTAATCATCGGATCTCTCTTGATTTGACTGATGATTAATGGTTAATGAGCTACTCGGGCCCAGTGAGGAATAGAGAAATGTCATTTCCCGGATGGCATTCCCGGCTCCGAATGCCACAGCTGAGGGCTCTGTTGAAGGACAATCTTGGCAGAAGCACCTGCCTTGCTGCAAGAGATGTCTGCTGTTTCCCTCTGATGTAGAGTTGTATCATCCTGGGCAACTGCAGAGCACAGAATCCGCCGCCAGTATTTTGGGTGAAGGACTTTGATATAAGGCTCTTTTCAGAAGGGTAGTTGGGGTTGGAAAGCAGCAAACGTGATCTGGCGTGGCGTCCGTGAATTAGCAACAGCAAGAATCTCATTATCGCTCTTGCATGAAGGAACAAGAATGACCTTCCCACAAACTGGCTGGGACTGCCTTTGCTCAGCATAATGCTGGCAAAGGAAACTGTGCCCCCAACCCTTTCTTTTACCACTCCCCAACCTCCTCCTGGTGTCCCCTATCAGTCAATCAAATCAGAAAGGGGATATGGAGGACAAGAAGGAGGGTCAATCCGTGGGAGTCGTATTTTCAGTATAGACAGAAAAATGCAGACTGGGTGTGGTGTAGGGTGACAGGGCCAAGCCGAGGCACGAATGGACTTCGAACTCCAGCAGTAGGGCCTGACTCAGCAAATGGTGAGTTGTCAACCTGACAGAGGAGATTGGGGAATTAGCATACCCAGGCCTGCCCACAGGCAGAGGAGCAAGAGATAGTATAAGGAAGAAAACTCCAAAACTTTTTCTACACCCCCTGGCAATTGACAAATAGACACCTTGGTGACAGTGGTGTTCTTATATCAGTCAGGGGCAGAGCAGATGGCGGTCCTTTGTTCATCCTAGCATGATGCCTGGCTTGGTACCCCAAGCTGTTTTATGTCTAGGACTCATAAAAATCAAATCAAATCAAATCCAGGCAGCACAGGATGGGAGGAGGAAGACAGACAGAGATCTGCAGGCTGCCATGCTACCTGGAGACATACATTCTAGCAAGTCACCTATGGGCCATAGACACTCAGTGCCTGCCACACTACACAACCAGGATGAAAGATGTCACCCAGGTACCTATCAGCTGCATGGCTAGCTTGCAGCTGGAGCTATCACAGCTGGTGCAAGTATGCAGTGATCAAATGGGAGCAGTTTGGGCATTAGGAAAAGAGATGGAACTAGAAAGAGTAGCCTGTTGAGAGTGGCCAGGCCCACCCCCTGGGGCTATGGTGAAGTCCCAGCCAAAGCTGTCACTTAAGGTCATGTCTGGATCCACACCTACACAGTGGCAAGGGTCAGTGTTGATGTCCATGACTCATATTACCACTCACGAACATGGGATGTCCCCGGTTGGCGTAGTCACTGGAGACCATGTGGATGTCCATGGTACTGTGCATAATTGGCCCCACTCCTCACTGGTTATGGCACTATGGAGAGCTGGCCCCATCTGTCACCAGTGGGCCCTGTGCCTCACCCAGGCAGCACAGTGAACAGGTGGCAGGGCACGAATGAACAACCTGAGGGCACAAGCATGGCAGAGCTGACCCCACTACTCCTCTGCTGTTAAGTGGCCTATGGGGGGTTACCCTGCACCCCTTTGCCCCTCTCTATCTGAGGCAGTTAGGATAACTGGCCCCATAGTCATGAGAGCTGGTGATCTGGCCCTATACTTGAGGCATTTGGGAGAGCAGGCCCTGAACCTCGCCTGGGCAGCATAGTAGTGCTGGCCCTGGTTGAGAGGGCATTGGTGAGCCAGTCTTGAGGACAAGAGCAAGGGAGAGTAGGCTCTGTCACTCATCTTCTCCCATGAGGTGGTGTGGGTGGTGTAGAGGGGTGAATCCCCCCCTTCGCCCCTTACCATCTGCGGTAGTCAGGAAAGCTGGCACTGGGGTCATGAGAGCAGGTGAGCTGGCCCTGCCTCCCAGTGGCTGCAGCAGAGAGTGGGGCCCTGCACCTCTCCTGGGCAGGGTATGAGAAAAGGAGAGCTATCCCTCTCCCCTTGCTGGCTATAACACTTGGGAGAGCAATCCTGGGCTACACAGGGGAGCTAGCCCTGATGGCTAAGTCACAGATAAGGCAGCCCCAAGAGTGTGCGAGTGGGAAAGCTGTCTCAGCCCCTCACAGAGAGTGGTCCCAGCACCTTGAATGGGCAACACAGTGGAACTGGCTCTGGAGGCATGGGTGTGGGTAAGTCAGGGCCAAAGGCATGAAATCAGGATAGCCAACCCCACCCCCTGCTGATGGAGGCACTGGGTGGCCTAGCCAGAGCAGAGCAGTACTGGGGAGCTTGCCCTGGTGGTGCAGATAAGGCAGAGCCAGTGGGCCGACTAACTTTGCTACTACCAAGGCCCAGATCCAGGGTTCTGAGTTGGCCTACCCCAAAATCTATATCATCTGTCAACCAAACTGTTGGGACATACAAAAGGGCCAGTCCTGCTGTTCCAAAGCTGAAGGATCGCCATGACACAGAACAATCACAGGATAATTGGAAGTCCCGATAAGGATCCAATATTGATGATGTCACAGAAGCCAAAGATCTTGAACCAGACCAATGAATGGCTCATTGCAATGAACACTCGCAAGTGAAAATGTGTGGACAGAGGAATATACTGTGGGACACACTATGGCATAGTACAGCTTCCACGGATAAGATGTTTTCAATGCTTTTTTTTTTTCTTTGCTTGCTTGTGTGCTTTTTATCTGGAGGGGAGGTTGCAAGGGCAAAGGGCAGGTATGAGGGGATGGGGAGATGAGCAGAACAGCAGTGCGTGATGTGAAACTCACAAAGAATCAATAAAAAGATTTTTTGTAAGTTTCTTCTCTATTGATTTATCCCACTTCTGAAAATTCATATCCAGGTTTCACTTTATCCCAATGAAAACACAGTTCACGTGGGCCAGAGAGCTAGGGATCATGATGAGCCATCTGCTGACCTTGGCGTTTTACAGTGAATTGTATATCACTATGTCCCCACCAGGAAGTGTAATAAGGGGTGTTTGAGGAAGGACCTAAGGGAACTCCAAGCTGATTAATAAGTCGTAGCCCTTGTCAAGGACCATATGAGGTTCACCTAAAAGTAAAAACGGCTAATGTAGAAAGCTTCGAGTGGTTAGGGTAGACTTTGGGTGAGTATTTCCCCAGCATCATTTTCCTGAACCCTTCTTCTACCTAGTACCATGAATTTACACGCTTGGGGTTGACCTTACCCCCAAATATAGGATGTCCCTGTGTTTAGATAACACAGCAAACAAAATTATAGCCTGTCACACCCAGCCATCTACTTCCTGCTACAATCTGACAGCTAGTTACACTTCTAGGGCAAAAGGCAGGTCACCCAGGGGCCAAAGTCATGGGCTAAACAACACCAACTCCAAGATCCTGACCCCACCTATCCCGGGCCATTTTGGTAGTATAATTAAAGATGTCCATATCTATTTATTCACCTTCCCCCATAGTGATTTGTTATTTCCAGAAGAAACCTAGACCCAGTGTCACTCAACGAAAGCACTTCTAGTCTTAAATTAAGGAGTCTGGATGCTCTGTCTCTGTCTCTGTCTCTGTCTCTGTCTCTCTCTCTCTGTCTCTCTCTCTGTCTCTCTCTCTGTCTCTCTCTCTCTCTGTCTGTCTCTCTGCCTGTCTGTCTGTCTCTCTCTCTCTTTCTCTCTCTCTTCTCTCTCCTCTCCCTCTCTCTGTCTCTCTCTCTCTCTCTCTCCTCTCTCTCTCTTTCTCTCTCTCTCTCTTTCTCTCTCTCTCTCTCTCTCTCTCTCTCTCTCTCTCTCTCTCTCATGTGTGTGTGTGTTTGTGTGTGTGTGTGCATGTGTGTGTATGTTAAACTAGGAGGCAAAGTTAGAACTAGGATGTCATTAGTAGCCTCAGAGATTCTGCTTATCTTCTCATGCTCATGATGATTCTATCACTCAATCCCTACTCCCCACTCCCTAGCTAAAGTCTAGCAACCACTCATGCTTCTAAGGCAAAGACAAGTGACCACATGCCCAGGGTCAATAGCAGGTAAGTCCTGAGCTCTACTCTAAAAGGTGCCTACACTTTACCACATGAGTAGTGATCCCTGGAAGCCATATATACTTCTCTGGAGCTTCCATCCACTGGTCGTAGCCTGGTTCTCAAGGTGGCCATTAAAAAAAAAAAAAAAAACAGTTGCTGTGAAGAGAGGCTTAGAGACAAGCCACAATCCAGGAGTGTGCTGTAACCAACTGGAACTGGGACTCAAAGGAAGATTCTGTGTCTCGTCCCAACTTTAGGTTCTGTGACATGACATTAGCAGCTTGAAATTGGTCGTTGTAGGAGCATTAGCACCAAAGAAATTGTGAACGTTATCACAGCTTTCTTCCCTGGAAAGTCAACCGTTAAATATCTCCCAACATGCCATTGGCCCAAATCCTAGGCTTAAAGTAGCATTTCTTATCCAGTGGCACATGGCTAAGAAGCCACTATGATTCAGGCCTCTAGGGAGGCTGGAAGGCCCCTTCTCAGATGTTCAAAAAGGACATTTGCAAATTTGGAATTGTCACTTACCAGAGGAAGACTGGGGCTATAGATGTGAGGAAGAGAAGGTGCCATAGATGAGGGTGATGCCTTTACCCTGTAGCTTTTCTCCAGGAAGCCTCCCTCCAGTGCCTATCTCACCAAATACACCAATTCAAACCATAATCTAAACTATTCTTGAGTGTGTGCACTTTCTCCCCTGGCAGCCATTTGAGTGTGTGCCTTATTCTTCAAATCATTCCAATCTGTGGCATTCTGGAGACCAAATGTACCTTTCCCTTGCTTTTGCACAGAGCAAAAAGGCACTCAGTGGGACCACAGCCATGTTCGTGAAACAATCTCAAAAGCTGTGCTTCGATGCAGAAGTGGAGAATGCAGGTCCAACAGCCACTCATAATGTGGCACCACTCTATCCACCACTGTCTAAACATTCAATTGACACTCAAAGGTCTCTGTGAAGTCAGGTAAACTGAGAAAGTCATTAGTATAGTTGTATTTTTTTTAAAGATTCATTCATTTTTGTTTGAGAGAGTGTTTTGCCTACATGTACGTGTGTGCACCACATGTGTGCTTGGTGCTACTGAGATCAGAAGAGGATACCAGATCCCCTGGAACTGGAGTTCCAGGGAGTTGTGAACCACCATGTGTGTGCTGGAAATCAAACCTGGGTCCCCTGCAAGAGCAACAAATGCTCTTAACCCACAGCCATCGCTCCAGCCCTGAGTATAGATTCTTAATGAAAGCATCAGGGTTGCAAATAATATTCATAGCCGTGCTGGAGCAGCATTCTCTGCTGTGAGTGAACGTTGAAACACTCAAGGAGCTTTGAAACACCAGACCCCATTTCTAGATCGTTGTCCTCTTTATTGATCTCCTGGTCAACCAGCCCTCTTCACTGTGTTCTTACAGGAAACTTGTGATCATGGAAACCCCCCATACACCCTGGAAAGTTGGTGTACTATGTGAGATGCGTCAATCTCAGCCAACTTTGGGTGAGTCCTTTGGTCATGAAAGTGTGAAGGGAGAAGAAATATAGTGGAGTTGGTAAAAGCAAGAGAGCTGTCAGGTTTATGGTGCCACTGGGCTGGATCAAGTCAATTATTCTACATGATCTCTCCTGAATTGAGCCTCCAGAGAATACAAGGCTTCTTCCAAGATGCTCCCATGTCCCTGCGCACACCCACACATCACAGTGATGGCTTTGCCACATCCTCATAAGACTATAACATGACAGAGAAAACATAGACTCAGACCCCTGCTTCTCCAACGCTCCCTGGCCATCTGTGTAAGATGGTGTGATCATACTCTCCGTGTGTGTGATGTTTGTGTGTATGTACAGGTGTGTCGACAACAGAGGTTAATGTTCGGTGACTTCTTCCATTGCTTTCCATGGTTTCTTTTTGAGATGAAGTCTCTCTCTGAACCTGTAGCCCACCTGTTTTTCTGGATTACCTATTCCATAAACCCAGGCATTAACCTGTCTCTGCTTGCCCAGCACTGGGATTACAGATGTACACCATCAAGCCCAGATTATTTTACACGAGTTCTGGGAATTCAAAAAGTTTAAGAAAAATATTTTTTACAGATACAGGTTCTTAGGTTGCAAATCCAGTCTATGATTTTCCATGATTGCTACTTTGCATAAAATTGCCATAAGCCTGAATTTTAGTATTGAGAATATTTGCCCTTTGTATCATGGCTACTTCAAATTCTACCTGTATTCATATTTTCAATAACACCGTTGATTTAAAATATAGGCTTGAATAAGAAAAAAAAAGACGGCAGAATGGGGAGGCCATACATTGGTGGAGAGAAACAGATCTAAAGATGCAGCCACCACTTGGTCACATGCCCCAGCCTACTACATGGAGATGATGATGACGAAGGCGATGATGATGATGATGATGACACCTTTCGAGCTACTCACACATGTCATGGCCCCAGGCATGCTCCCAACAGCACTCTCACCCTGAGTCTGAGCAACAACAATATTTTAGAGATGAAGAATGGTTCATTTTCCCAGTTAAGTCTCCTCAAAAGACCTCCTTAGTCCCTACTGCCTCTGGAAACTATGCTGATGCTCATGATCCCGTCTACAGCTGCTATGGGAGGGAAGCCACTTTTGTAGTGGTGTCAATGACTGCAGACTCATAACCAAGAAGGAGAGACATTGAAGGATTCTGTGCAACTCTCTCCTCGCCCCAAAGAAAGAGTCCAGACATGAAGCTATTGCAGAGCATCCTTAAGATTTTTGATAAAGATGATGAAGTGCAGCTCTTTGCAACTGATGGCTTCTTTCATGCGGTGGGATGGGCTCAGTTACCTTTAAGTATGGCCTGGCCACTGGGAATTTGATCGTGCTCCAATGAGTGTATGGGCAACATAAACTGGGCTTAGTAGGTTTTTTTTTTTTTTTTTTTTTGGTGGGGTGGGAGCACAGGGGTGGGAGGGTGAACCTGAAAGGAATGGGGAGCAAGTGTCATCACAGTGCACTGAATGAAATCTCCAAATAATAAAATGATTATGGTGAGGAACAAAAAAAAACTTCCAATAAAATCAGCATAGCTTACTGCTTTACCGGGTAGTTCTTTTTTTTTTTTTTTGTTTAATAATGAGATTGACTTGCTATTTACCTTAGATTGCAAAAATACATTATAAAAACTGAAAAAAAAAAAAGTATAGGCTTAGGTCTGGAGAAATGACTCGGGCAGTTACAAGCACTTTTGCTTTTCCAGAGGACCCAGGTTTGGTTCTCAGCACTCACATGTTGGCTAACAACCATCTACAACCCCATTTTTAGGGATCTGACACCCTCTTCTGATCTCCACAGGAGGTCCAGGCACACACACGTACATGCAGTCAAGCATTCAAACCACAAAAATAAATATAAAGTAAACAAATAAAAAATATAGATTCCTTTAAGGAAGCCTACTATTCTATAAGATATATGTATCACACACACACACACACACACACACACACACACACACACACTAACATCACCAACATCAAAATAACAGAAATAAACTACCATTGGTCATTAATATCAGTGGACTCAATTCCTCAACAAAAAGACAGGCTAACAGAATGGATGCAAAAACAGGATCCCTCATTCTGCTGCATACAAGAAACACACCTCAGCAACAAAAATAGATATTACCTCAGAGTAAAGGGCTGGGAAAAAAAAGTTTTCCAAGCAAATGGACCCAAGCATCAAGCTGGAATATCCATTCAAATAGCTAATAAAATAGACTTTCAAAAGAGGTTGGGAAGGACACTTCATACTCATCAAAGAAAAAGCCCACCAAGATGACTTGTCAATTCTGAACATCTATGCCTCAAATGCAAGGGAACCTACATTTGTAAAAGAAACATTACTAAACCTTATATTACACATTACTAAGCTGGGCGTGGTGGCGCATGCCTTTAATCCCAGCACTTGGAAGGCAGAGGCAAGCGAATCGCTGTGAGTTCGAGGCCAGCCTGGTCTACAAAGCAAGTCCAGGACAGCCAAGGCTACACAGAGAGACTCTGTCTTGAAAAACCAAAACAAACAACAACAACAACAAAAACACATTACTAGTGGGAGACTTCAACACCTAACTCTCACTAAGGGACAGGTCATTGGGAAAGAAACTTGGCACAGCCATATCCACTGGAAACAGCAAGAGTCATGAATCCATCACAGCTGCCTGACACAGTGCCAGCAAAGCTGAGTGGTGGATTGCTACAACTGCTGTCCTTCCACTGGGTTTTGGTCTCTATGTGTTGCATTGCTAGTAACTTTCTACATTATGATTCAATATGTCTTTTCCTGAGAAAGATTATATCTGAATCTTCTTAGAAAAATCCTAAAATTGACTTTATCTGGCCGCTATTTGGAAGTCTTCTTTATGTCCTGGAGATCTTGATATACAGATAAGCATATAGCTAGAAAAGGCCATTATCCCAGGAATCCTCAAACAGCATGATTGGTGTAGGGTAAACAGAGATATTTGACAAACTGACTGGCCAAGATAATAGGTTACAGATTCAAGGCCTCTTTTTACTATAGGATTAGAGCTATCTAAAAACGTAGTTGAAAGATAGGGGATTGTGCAGGGTATACTACTTAGAGGAATAGAATTCAGTAAATAAGATAGATTGGCTGAAATAAACTTTTCCTATTTTATAGCATAGGTGATGATATGATACATATAGAAAAATTAGGTATTCGTTGAAGTTATTTTTATAAAACCGTTTGTTTCTCTTAGCTTATTTCTTAACCCAGCTATCACACAAATTATTTAGACTATTTTATGATACAAGGCTTCACAACACCGTCTGAGTAGTTTAAGTCTGTTCTTAACCCTCTATGGTATCTTGTCTTGTTCCCAGCAAACAGCCCAGCAATACTTGCACTTTATAGCTTTCCTGTCTCCAGCTCCTTCCTCTGAACCCTGGCTGAATCCCTTGCTTCTTCTCCTAGCTCCTCCTCCCCTGGCTGGCATGAAGTCCAGCACCATTCTCTCCCCTGCTCATCAATTGGCTGTAAGCTGATTTATGGACATAACAGGGGGACAATTGGGGAGCAGAGTTTACACAACATTAGGCAGTAAATTCTCAGAATAAAGCTTGCAACCAGACATGAGAGGTAAAAAAAAATTAGAATATAAACAACAATTATACTTTATTATGAACTTATGAGTGTCCCTCCCTTATAACCTGACTATCCTAAACAAGAGGAAAAGAAGATTAAAGAAAACAAGAATGAAATCTTCTGGGTATAAGTTCCTATGAATGATTCTCCTGGCATAGTTAGCAGGATTTCAGCAAATCAGCAATTCAACAAAAGTTGCTGGAACCTGGAACAGCAACTAGAACCCCGGAGCAGCAGTTGAAGCCTGGAGCCCCGACTTTGCTGGAATGGTTCTCTCTAGGAGCATCTTGAATTGGAGGGATGAACAGCCAAACAATACCAAGACCCAAAAAGCTCTGCCTCTGTTTTGGAGATATATATATATCCTCCCAGAGTCTGTTCAAGGATGTTTTTCAGCTGGCAACAATCAAGTTCCTGCGTCTTCTAGTGGATTAACATCACCTGTTCTCTCACAGGCCCATTCCCCTTCCCACACTTGGGATCATAACAAAAGCAAGTTTATTTCCGCTTCATCTCCCCCTTTCTACTAAATATGAAAAACTATATACAATAAAATAATATATAATAAAAATAATTATGAGAATTATCCAGTAAAAGTCACATCTACAATGACCAGTCCATTTGTATTTGACAATCTTGGACTATCTATCCTATCCTACTGAGTCTTATCCTAGTGTCCAAAGTTTTGTTTTTGTTTTTGTTCTGTTAACTCTTAAACTAAAGCTTATAGTAACACTGTGGCTATCTAGTCTTCAACCCCATCAGAGACCCCAGTAGGGAATACTATCTAATATGAAGGAAGTGCAGGCAAGCAACTTCCAAAAGTATTGACAGGACAGATACAGCTGACTGCCTAGACAGTTACGGGTTCCTCCCCAATGTCACAGCATCCAGTCTTCAGCCTGCCAGCCCAAAACCCTCTGACAGATTGCTCTGTGAAGCAGCAATCCTGAAGGACTGACCCACCTAATCTCTGCAAGGCTGGGCAGCCAATTTCTCAGTATCACGCTTGATCATAGTGGACAGTCAGTCTGTCATTAGCATTAGGGATAAGAACAGTTCCTCAGTCCAGTGGTTATTCTGCCACTCTCATTTCTTGATGCCCTCATAATTAGACTGGAGGTGCTGCCAGGAGCAGATGTATCTCTCTGTCATAAAAGCCCTTTATTACTAAATGTCATATTCTGTGCGTCTCTGAAGTGTTTGAAGACCAACTGTCTATCTATCCATCATCTATCTATTCCTTTGAAAACATGCAAGAAACTAAATAAAGCCTATTCTATAATTAAATAATGTAGTATCTAGTAAGATTTATAGGTGATTAACTACCAACTTTTATCTCCAACCATCCTGAACAGGTTATAACAGTTAGCTTTCACCTTTTCAAATGAGTTGCAACATGTATAATACATTGAGTAAATGTCAAAAAAAAAATGATCTTAAGTTTCAACCAACAAAAAATATAATAAAGTTTAAGTTTCCATCAACATACAATATATAATACATAAAGCAAAAGTTGAATAGAATAGTCTTAAATTTCGATCAATCTACAATACCAACGTACTATATTTGAATACCAACGTAAAATATTTGAGTCTAGTAGATTCAATAATCTACTTTTTATTTTATAAATCTATAGCCCCCCTTATATCCTTCCCTCCTTCCCCCTTTTCCCCTAATGCTAGATGGGATAGAAAGATAAGAGAGAAAGAAGGATAGGAGGAAGAAATCCTTAAATAAAACTTTTGTTAACTTATGACTAACCCCCTTGGCAAAAATGAACATTGGCAGCCCACCAAATACAACCATCCCACCTATTGGGAATGGGGTAGACATTCTCTCAAATTACCTTTTGCTGTCTGGGGGTATAAACATCTTTTGGGTACCCTTAGAAAAATAAGATATTGGCCAAGCTCTGAAAAAGCTAGCTGTATCTGTTTTTGTTCATTCTTTTTGGGATCGATGCTTTGGGCTAGCCCTTTTAAAGTTGATATGCATGTAATTTTTCGAGGAAACAGTAGCTGAAGCAACTTGCTTTCCATGCCAGAGGCAGTCTCCGAAGTTGAATCACCCAGCCCAGGCTGCCTACTTTGTCTTCATTATTATCCTGTTTTTTTGCTCTGAAAATAAGCAAACTTTTGAAATTATTAGTATAGATATATTCGTACATATATATGGAATGTGCAAGGTGTACAAATTATACAATAAACTACACAATAACCTTGTGCCTACAGGTATCAGTATTTGCTATTCATAAAACGACCAGTTAAGATATTTTCTGTTTGTCAGGAGTGCTTTCAAACAGCAAGCACTGCCAGCCTAAAAGCAGTCTGCCATATAATATATGTGTCTGCTTTGGAGGAGACATTCTCCAGATTCTTTAAATTGGGGTTACAGCAGTAATAATAAGAATAAATTCTATTCTGTCTATATTTTTATTTGTGACTGAACCTGTAATAAAAAAAAACAAATAAAACACATACTCTGTACCACTTGGGTAATCTGTCTTTCTTCTGTGAAACTTGTATAAATAAAGAAGCACCTGGTTGCTAGAAAGTCAGAGCTGCTGAATTCCCCTGACCATCGCCTGACTCACTCACTCTCCTCTCTGACTCCTTATCTCCTCTGTGGGCTGCCGTGTCAGCAAAGACCTTCATGCTGTGGAAAGGCCCCTGGCAGAAACTAAACAGAGAAATAATAAAACTAACAGATGCTGTGAGTAAAATGTACATAACAGATTTCTACAGAACTTTTACCCAAACTCAGAATATACCTTCTTCCCAGTACCTCACAGAACTTCTCAACTTTCTCCAAAACTGACCGTGTAGTTGGTCACAAAGCAAGCCTCAACACATAAAAGAAAACTAAAATAACCCCTTGTATCTTATCAGGCCACCAAGGATTAAAGCTGGACTTTAACAACAGAAACAGCAGAAAGCTTATAAACTCATGAAAACTGAACAACTCTCTACACAATGGCCACTGAGGCAATGAAGAAATAAAGAAAGAAGTCAAAGACTTCCTAGAAGTCAATGACAGTGAAGGCACAACATACCCAAACTTATAGGACACAATGAAAACAGTGCTAAAAGGAAAGTTCATAGCACTAAGTGCCTTCATAAAGAAATTGGAGATATCTCATTCTAGCAACTTAACAGTAAATTTGAAAGCTCTAGAACAAAAAGAAGCAAAAACACCTAAGAGGAGTAGAGGGCAGAAAACAATCAAACTCAAATAATAATCAATAAATTAGAAAAAATGAAATTATAAAAAGAATCAAAAGCCAAGAGCTAACTCTTTGAGAAAATCAAAAAGATAGACAAACACTTAGCCTAACTAACTAAAAGGCAGAAAAGGCAGTATCCAAATTAACAAACTCAGAAATGAAAAGGGAGACATAACAACAGACACTAAGAAACTCCAAAGAAACATTAGGTCTTACTTCAAAAGCCTGTACTCCACAAAATCAAAAAATCTAAATGAAATAGACAATTTTCTTGATAGAGACCACTTACCAAAGTTAAGTCAAAATCAGGTAGACAATCTAAAAAAACCTATAACCCCTAAGGAAATAAAAGTGGCCATTAAAAGTCTCCCAACCAAAAGCCCAGGCACAGATGGTTTTAATGCAGAATTCTACCAGACGTTCAAAGAAGAGCTAATACCAATACTTCTTAAACTAGTCCACAAAATAGAAACTGAAGGACCATTACTAAACTCATTCTATGAAGCTACAGTTACTCTGATATCTAAACTCAATGAAGACTCAACAAAAAAAAAGAGCATTTCAGACCAATTTCCCTTTTGAACATTGATGCAAAAATATTCAATAAAATACTTGCAAACCAAATCCAAAAACATCATCCACTATGATCAAGTAGGCTTCATCCCAGGGATGCAGGGTAGTTCAATATACAAAAATTCATCAACGTAACCCACCAAAGAAACTGAATTTTTATTAAAAAAAAAAAAAAACAAAACACATGATCACCTTATCAGATGCTGAAAAAATCCTTTGACTAAAGCCAACACCCCTTATAGTTAAAAGTCTTGGAGAGATCAGGGATACAAGGAACACACCTAAACAAAATAAAGGCAATATACAGTAAGCCTAGAGCCAACATCAAACTAAATGGAGAGAAACCTAAAGCAATTCCACTAAAATCAGGAACAACACAAGGGTGCCCTCTCTCTCTCTCTCTCTCTCTCTCTCTCTCTCTCTCTCTCTCTCCCTCTCCTTCCTCTCTCTCTCCTCTCTCTCTCCTCTCTCTCTCTCCTCTCCCTCTCTCCTCCCTCTCTCTCTCTCTCTCTCTCTCTCCCCCTCGCTATCTCTCCTCCTCCCTCCCCTCTCTCTCTCTCTCCCTCTCTCTCCCTCTCTCTCTCTCTCTCTCTCTCTCTCTCTCTCTCTCTCTCTCTCTCTATTCAATCTAGTACTTGAATTTCTAGCTAGAGCAGTAAGACAGTGGAGATCAAGGAGGTACAAACTGGAAGGGGGAAAGTCAAAGTACTGTTACTCACAGAACTCCTACAGCTGATAAACACCTTCACCAAATTGGCTGGAGACGAGATAAAATTTTTAAAAAATCAGTAGCCCTCCTGAGTACAAATGACAAATGAGCTGAGAAAGAAATTAGGGAAATAACACCCTTCACAATAGCTACATATAATATAAAATATCTTGGTGTAACTCTAATCATGCAAGTGAAAGACCTGTATGACAAGAACCTCAAGTCTCTGAAGAAGGAAACAGAAGAAGGTATCAGAAGACAGAAAGATGTCCCATGCTCATGGATCGGTAGGATTAATATAGTAAAATTGGCCCAAAAAATTACCAAAAGTAATTTACAGATTCAGTGCAATTCCCATCAAAATTCCAACACAGTTCTTTACAGACTTGGGGGAAAATTCTCAACTTCATATATGGAAAAACAAAAACTCCAGGATATCTAAAATAATCCTGTATAATAAAAGAACTTTGGAGGTATCACCATGCCTGATTTCAAGCTGTACTACAGGGAAATAACAATATAGACCACATGGTCTTGGCATAAAAAGACAGGTCCACCAATGGAATTGAATCAAAGACCCAGAAATAAACTCATATGCCTAAAAACACTTGATTTTTGACAAAGAAGCCAAAACCATACAATAGAAAAAAAAAAAGAGAAAGAAAGCATCTTCAACAAATGCTGGTCTAACTGGATGTCTGCATATAGAATAATGAAAATAGGTCTGAATCTATGAGCCTGCACAAAACTCAAGTGCAGGTGGATCAAAGACCTCAACATCAAGCAAGATACACTAAATGTAATAGAAGAGAAAGTGAGGAATAGCCTTGACCACACTGGTACAGAAGACAATTTCCTAAACAGAACACCAACAGCTCAGGCTCTAAGATCAACAATTAATAAACGAGACCTCATGAAAATGAAAAGCTTCTGGGGCTGGAGAGATGGCTCGGTGGTTAAGAGTACTGCTTGTTCTTCCAAAGAACCTGGGTTAAATTCGCAGCACCCACATGGCAGCTCACAATTGTCTGTAACTCCAAGATCTGACACCCTCACACCCACACACATAAATTTAAAAATTAAATTAATTTTTTTTAAAAAAGACAATGAAAAGCTTCTTTCTCTAAGGCAAAGAACACCATCACTAGGACAAAATGGCATCCTAAAGAATGGGAAAAGCTCTTCATCAACACTACATCTGATAGAGGGCTCATATCCAAAATATATAAAGAACTCAAGAAATGAGCACCAACAAACAAAATAACCCAATTAAAAAATAGGGTACAGAGCTAAACAGGCAGTCCTCAACAAACAAATATGTAATGGCTGAGAAGCACTTAGAGAAATACTCAACCTTCTTAGTCATCAGGGAAACGCAAATCAAAATGACTCTGAAATTCCATTTTACACCCATCAGAATGACTAAGATCAAAAACTCAAGTGATGGCACATGCTGGAGAAGATGTGGAGCAAGGGGAACATTTCTCCATGGCTGGTGAGAGTGCAAACTAGTACAACCACTTTGGAAATCAATCTAGCAGTTTTTTTTTTAAAAAAAATTGGAAATATTTTTACCTCAAGACCCAGCTATACCGCTCCTGGGCATATACCCAAAAGATGCTCCACCATACCACAGGAACACTTGCTCAACTATGCTCATAACAGCTTTATTTATAATAACCAGAAGCTGGAAAGAACCTAGATGTCCCTCAACCAAAGAATGGATAAAGAAAATGTGGTACATTTATGCAATGGAATACTACTCAGCTATTAAAAACAAAAACATCATGAAATTTGCAGGTAAATGGATGGAGCTGTAAAAGATCATCATGAGTGAGTTAACCCATACCCAGAAGGATACGCATGGTATATACTCACTTATAAACAGATATTAGCCGTAAAGTGTAGGATAACCATGCTACAACACACAGTACCAAAGAAGCTAAGTAACACAGAGGACCCAAGGGAGCATGCTTGAATCTCATTCAGAAGAGGAAATAAAATAGTCATTGGAGGGAGGAAGCTGGGAGGGAGAGGAGGTTGGGAGGGAAACAGAAGTGGGGATAAGACTGGGGAGAGGGAGGTGGAGGGCTGGGACAGAGTATAGAAATTGGTAGGAGGGCATCTTGGGACAAGCTGGAGACCTGAGACAGAGGAGGCTCCTGGGGGTGACCCTAGCTGAGAGTCCTAGCAGTAGGAGATATCTCCTGTAGCTGGGAGTGACTTTCAGTGGAGGGAGGGGGACACCAACCCGCCCACAAAACCTTTGACCCAAAACTTTGTCCTGCCTGCAAAAAGTGTAGGGATAGATATGGAGCAGAGATTCAGAGAATGGCAAACCAATGACTGGCCCACCCTGAGACCCACGCCATGGGAGGGAGTCAACCCCTGACACTGTAAATGGCACTCTGCTATGCTTGCAGACAGGAGCCTAGCATAACTGTCTTCTGAGAGACTTCATCCAGCAGCTAATGAGAACAGATGCAGAGACCCACAGCCAAACAAGAGGTAGAGCTCTGGGTGTCTTGTGAAAGAGCTGAGGGAAGAACTGAGGAAGCTGGAGCCAGAAGGGTAAAGGACACCACAAGGAGACCTATAGAGAAAACTAACCAGGGCCCAGGGGGCCTCACAAAGACAGAAGCACCAACCAAAGAGCAGGCACAGGCTAGACCTAGGCCCCCTACACATGTGTAGCACATGTGCAGCTTGTTCTTCTTGTGATGTGGGTCCCCTAACAATTAGAGCTGGGCCGTCTCTGACTCTGTTGCCCGACTTTGGATCCCCTTCCCCTAGCTGGGCTGCCTTGTCTGGCCTCAGTGGGAGAGGATGCCCTTAGTCTTGCCCTGATGTGCCAGAGCAAGTTGGTACCCATGGGGGAACCTCTCCTTCTCTGAGGAGAAAGAAATGGGGGGGAAAGGGTATGAGGGTGGGACCGGGAGAAGAGGAGAGAGGGGGCTGTGATCAGTATGTAAAGTGAATAAGTAAATTAATTAGTGGAAAACGTGTGTGTGTGTCTGTGTGTGCACACTCCCCTAAACACTTGGACATAGGCTGTGTAAGAAAGGTAGCTAAAAGTCCCCACTGCTGAAGACAACACCTACACAACTCGTGAATCATGGAGATGTAGAGCTGGTGCCTGCACAGAACCATCACCCCTACTTTCCGGCATCATTGATACAGGATGACACTCCACTCTCTATAAAAGAAGAAGCGTAAACACCGAGCCATCCGCATCCCTTTATGTACAGCGATGCAGTGCCTGCAAGATATGCTGGTGCAACAGTGGCACGAAGCTTGCGGGAGTAACCAACCAATAATTGACTTGACTTAAGGTTCATTCCACAAGATGGAACCCAAAACTGGCACTGCTTGGGTGACCAAGGACCTGACACTGGATACCACAAGGACCTGGAGTAAAACCTAATAATACAAAAAAAAAAAAAAAAAAAAAAAAACTAATAATACTGGTCTTTAAAAAAAAAAAAGGAAAAAGATGAAGCAATGAAAGGACTCCTATACTCATAAATCAGTTCCTTGTCCCGCCATCATCAAAGTCTTCTCCTGCAGCCGATGGGAACAAGCACAGAGACCCGCAGCCAGACATTATGCAGCTGCGCTTGGCAATATGTAAGTGTCTCTCACACGGTACTGGTTCTGGTGGCAGACACACCTAGACATAATGAAAATAATAAAAATATATTTAAATATGTATTGTAGTGTGGGCTATTGTTTTTCACCCTTGAGTTGAAAAGTAGTCCTGAAAAGTTATTTTTATTCCGTTTTTATAAAGCATGACTTTCTTTTTAAAAGTATTTTTCATCTCTTTTTCCCTCTTTCTAAAATAACATTCCTATTACATGCCTCGTTTTTTTAAATAAAATTTTCTGAGAAATGTCTTTATTTATATTAAATGTGGCTTGTTCTATAGTTCCCAGTCTTGTACCTTTGCCTCTGTTGGGATTCTTTTGGTTGTGGTATTTGGTCAATTCTGATAACCCCATCATAAATGTTCCTGCTATTAGAAGTTAGTTACTTTCATTCAATTTGTTTTTTTTTTTTTAAATCAATCCACAACATATACAAAAAAAAAATGTACTGATACGGAACAAGCTGGGGAGTGCCTGGGGCCACTCAAAGCTGAGAGACAGGTGTGGAGCATCTTGTCTCCTCCAAGCTTCTAGAAGGAGCCAACCCTGCTGATAACTTGATTTCAGAGTCTGGACTCCAGAACGTCAAAGAAATAAGTATTGAGAAGCGGTAGGGAGGTGAGAGAGGGAGGAAAGAGATGGGGGTGGGAGGGAGAATAGGAAGAAGAAAGAAAAGAAGAGAGGGGAGGGGAGAGGAGGGGAGGGGAGGGGAGGGGAAGGAAAGAAGAGAACAGAAGAGAAAAGAGACCAAAATCTTTGGAGCTCTCACATTAATGTTACTAGGAGTTGTCATGGTTAAAGCCCAGACACTAGGAAGGGTTAGCACCACCACCACCAACTTGGTAAAATGTCCTACCAAACTTTACATCTTAGGAGGCTTTTATACAAGAGGACCGAACCCAAAGTTTCAAAGCCAACAATAATTAGCATCATTAGACAGAAGAACAACACAGAAGCCTTCCAAATAGCAAGTAGAGTGATTTGCTGCACAGGCCTAGTGACCTGAGTTATATCCCCGGAACCCAGGTAAGGGTAGAAGGAGGAAGCCAACTCCGCAAAACTATCGCTTGTACCCTGTCACATGTACACACACATAGACACAACAATAAACTCAGCTTGTACTTTTTAAGGTGTGTGTGTGTGTGAGAGAGAGTGTGTGTGTGAGTGAGTGTGAGTGAGTGTGTGTGAGTATGTGTGTGTGTGTGTAAGTATGAGAGAGAGAGAGAGAGAGAGAGAGAGAGTGTGTGTGTGTGTGTGTGTGTGTGTGTGTGTGTGTGTGTGTGTGTGTGTGTGTGTGTTTAGGTGTAGGTGTCCACTGATGCCAGAAGCAGCATCAGATCCCCTGGAGCTAGAGTCACAGACAGTTGTGAGTGACTCAAAGTGGGTGATGGGAACCAAGCCAAGTCCCTCTGGAAAAGCATCAAGCACTCTTAACCACCCAGCCAGCTCTCCAGTCCTCAGCTTCTACTTGTGAATCTTTGGTTCAATAGGATAACAGCTATGATAGGGGCACGATGATAAGGGCACAGCAGATTACATAATGCATTTGTACTTTATTCCCTAAGAAGGAATTCCCATGTACACCCTGCTAATGTTTGTTTGTCCTGCCTTAACCTTTCGTCTAAATGGCATCCGAATGACTGGCTCGAGAGGAATTCAAGATTCAATGGCTTTGGTGTTTGTGAACCTTCCTCTGCTCTGGGGAGAAGATAAGAAAAAACAACAATACAAGTCTCAGAGACAGGACTGACCACCTGACCACAGAGATGACCAACCCCCTAGGATGATTGATTGGCTGCTTCTGTTTTCCCACCTCCTATAAAATCTGCTGACTAAAGATGGCATGAAAGATTTTTTTCTTTTTTCTTTTCTTTTTTTTTTTTTTTTTTTTTAGGTTTTGTTTTGTTTTAGTTTTTCAAGACAGGGTTTCTCTGAGTTATCTTGGCAGTCCTAGACTTGCTTTGTAGACTAGCTTTCCAGACTCAGTGATCCACCTGCCTCTGCCTTCCAAGTGCTGGGATTAGAGGCGTGTGCCACCAGAAGATAGACCTTTAGGACACTAACCCATTATTTTCTCAGATTCCTGGCTCTCTGGATTAAATACTGCTTAAAGATTCCATTTCGGTTTGTGCATGTGATGGACAGAGCGCACTGCCACTTACAGGTCTTCAGCGCTGACAGCAGTCCTGAATTTAGACTTCTTATTAAGTACAAGAAACCACAAACAGATTCATTTTCTGATACAAAAGCGCATCACACATATACTATAACAAAATATTTATTTTCAGGGAAAAAATTATATGGATCACAGTTTTAAAGAGCAAGGCTGAATAAATGGCAGTGTTTGCGGCTGAGTGGTATGGATTAAAAATAGAAGAAATGTCAGAAGATTTTTAACGGTCATTTTAGATGCTAAAAGTCGAGATACAATGAGTAAAAGCATTTTACATGTATTGGAATTGCATGTCTTTTAAGCTGCAAACTTTTGCGTAATACACAAAGTTCATGTACACAGCTATACACCTTTCTAGTCATGGGCACATAGGGTATTAATTGTACTAAAATTACTTTAAATGCTTTCTTATAGAGTTGTCATGTAAAAGACTTTAACATAAACTTAAATGAACTTTGACCTTGTTGAGATAGGTAGTCAGAATCCCAGCAAAAGCACCTGAAAACATAAGCAAGTATCTTTTTTATTTTATGTTACTAGGCAATTGAGCAAACTTTTATTTAAGCTTACATTGTGGTACAGAAATACATTTTAACTTGCAAGTACCTTAATAAGATATAAAATCTTGATATTTTAAGAATATACATAAGCACCAAAGTAGATATTAAAATGTCCAATTTCATAATATCATTTATAACCAAATATATTTCCTATTATGTATAAATTATTTTTCAGTGACAATTTTATTTTATGACTAGCATAATTATACCATCTCAACATTAATTATATATTGTTTAGTTGGATCAAAGCCCAGTAACAATATCTCTATACACAGGTTAATCCTAAAATAATCTTTATTTTTATGTTTTAAGCTAGCCTAATACAAAACAGTTCAGAAATTTTCAGTATTTAACAAAAGTATGTTCTAATAATGTAATCACCTTATACTGTAAGATACTAGTTATCTCTCTTATAAGTCCTGTAACAAAGATTTTTACCTCACCTCAGTCTCTACCTACAGCCATGGGCACACTTCCCTCTTTCTTCCTCTGTTTTTTGTGGGCCCCTTTTCCCACTGATAGCTTATACCTAGGAACTGAAAGAAGATCAAAGGGGAATTCAAATGATTTCTTTTGGTATGTCCAGTTACAATTGGTGGTGAGACATGTGGACTCTATTCTCCTTGAGTTGAGACCATGCGTTTCTGTGTTTTGCTATTTCAAATCTACATAACTTAAGCCACTTCTTCTCCATGGGTACTTGTGTCTCCTGTTAGACCCATGCTAACCTAGCCCCTCCTAACCTAACCTGTTATCAAGTGGAATGGCTACACTTTTTCATTTTCTGAATGTCTCTATTGCCTTGTGATAAGGTCAATGCATTTCCTAGATTGGATTAAGGAGGTATACCAGACTTCCACAGTGGGTTCTTTTGGTTTCAAGGCACTGTTTTACCTCTTCTATCTACTGAGATCTTAGCGTTTCCCCAGCCGTGTGCTTCCTACGTTAACCAGAAACCAAGGGAGCTAACTTTCTGAGATGGCGAGACCTGAGAGGCTCACAGAAATTTAAGACAGCACAGGGCCAAGTCATAGGGAAGTACAGATTCCTATCAAGACGTGGACAGCAAAGTGCTAGGTGTTGGGCAAGCTATAGCCAAAGGAAAGGTGACCGCAGTAGGTATTGCTTTGGGAGCACATGAGGGAACATGAAGTTAAAAATTACTTAATTCCAAGCTGGAGAGATGGATCAGCAGTCAAGAGCACTTACTGCTCTACCGAAGACCCAGGTTTAGGTTTCCAAAACCCACACTCTAAATTCAAGGGATCTGCCATCCTTTTCTGGCCTCTACAGGCTCCTTCACATGTGACACACATACATGCACTCACCACACACACACACACACACACACACACACACACACACAAAATAAAAATAAGTACATAAACAATAAATAACAAACCATTTGTGTCAGGCAGAAGTGACACATACCTCTAATCCCAGCACTTGGAAGGCAAAGGTAGGCAAGTCTCTGCGTGTTCAAGGCCAGCCTGGTCTACAAAGCAAGTCCAGAACAGTCAGGGCTGTTACACAGAGAAACCCTGTCTCAAAAAACAAATCACAACAACATAAAAAATGTGTTAGCTGGGCACACATTTACCCCTAGCATTTGGTAGGCAGAAGCAGGCTGATCTGAGTTTGAGGCTACAGAATTCCAGGGCAGCCAGGCTACAGCCTGGTCTACAGAGTTCCAGGGCAGCCAGGGCCATGCAGAGAAACCCTGTCTCAAAAAAATAAAAACAAAAATTCATAAAAAAAATTTTTTTTCAAGTAGTGAATCCTGATTTAATACTTCAGCAGCCTATAGTGCTTCCACGGGTATTTTAAAGCAGAGCCAGGAGCCTCCATTTTATCTAGGGACACAAAGGTCTAAGCATGCCAAGCTGTTCTATCAGCTCTCCTCACTTCTCCAAACCTGATCAGAGGTCTCTCCAGCTGTGACAAAACAGCTGTGGTAAAGGGAACAAGAGGAAGTCCTGTGCTCAGAGAAGGAGTTAGCACTACTTACCTCTCACCAAATGGTCATCAGCCACAGATATGCAAAAAAGAAAGACACTACACACATGCTCTAGGTCTGGTCCTTGTCCTCCATGGAAGAGTTCCTTGGAAAGGAAGAAAGTAGAGACCTTTTTTTTTTTTTTTCCATTTCTCCCCAGAAGGCAGAACACCAACGCAAGGAGCTTACAGGCTATGGCAAGACAAAATGCTGGTTTTTTTGGACATGGTGCAGCCAATTATATTCATGAACTCACAAGAGCTTTCGTAACCATCACATGAGCAAGCAGTGAATATTCCAAAATAAGTGAGATATGGGCTTTATGAGCTATTGACAGTCTGTGGCCACTAGAGGAAGTTAATTTTCTTCAGGGGAGTGGCTTCTGTTAGCTTGTCCATGCTCCATTCAGTGGGCCCACACCCAGGTGCATTGTGGGTATCATGAACAGTACTCACTGGGTAAGAAGAGAAGGGGGGGGATATGAAAGTGAAAAGGGAGACTTGGGGAGGTCTGGGGAAGGGGAGTAGAGTATATGTCATCAAGATACACTGTATACATACATGAAATTGTCAATGAATGAAATCTTAAGACTTGTAATGACAGGACATAACATCATCATCATTATAGTCTCACTAAAACTCAATGCCAGGAGTATTTTCATCATTTCAGAAAGTCTACCCATTCTCCTGGGGTGAGGTGGCTGATTAGAAGTTTCCTGCGTGCAGCTCCCAGAGTGAGAAGTCAAGGGAGTTAAGGAGGGTTCATAGTCCAAGAAAAGGAAGAAAGAACCATCAGAGGTCAAGAAAGAAATGAGACAGCTAGGACACACAACTAAACGACACGGTGAGGAGGAGTGTAGGAGACCGTCTGTAACTCCAACTGCAACTTCCTCAAGGTCAGCAACCAGAAGCCACCACCACAGGGTGAAGCCAGACGGGGCCACAGTCCTGAGGAAAAAGAACTGACAGTTCTAATGTTAGCCATTAAATGAGGCAGGTGCCCTGAGAGGCAAACTCCTATATTAACACACCTTGTCTTTAATTCCTTTTATTTCATCTAAAATCCTTTGGGGAAAAGAAGCTGAAGAGGACCAGAAGTGTTCCTTGACAGACATCTTTGTGAAGCAGGCTAAGTGCCCCCCCCAAAAAAATACTTGTCTTCCATCTTTAGGATGCAAAATAAATATGTTCAAACGTGTTCCTAGTCATCATTTTAACCTTTCAAGCAGAAGCTCCCGGAAATGGGCTCCATATACCCAGGACTCAGTTCATCAGCCTTCCTTCCTGAACTGTGATCTTAACCTGAGACTGCTGAATAAAATGCGTATGCTTGGAAACGTGTCCACCTCTAGTTCTTTCCTGTTTAAGTATATGTGCCTTCTCTGAGTAAATTTTCTGTATTTATTTTGTCAAGGAACATATGGTCTGGAGGTTGATTCTATGATCTGCCGCAAGTAATAAATTTTTCTCCGTTCTTTCATCATCTGGTTGTGTTTATTTGCACACACCAAGGGAATAATCCATTGTGTTCAGTTACATAAGCTGGTAGGCAACCCCCAAGAGTCTGTAAACATTAAGTCCAGTGGGGAGATTTGGAGCATAGTAACTTCACCTGTATAGCAGGCTAATATTGGAGGAAAAACCCACTGCATCACTTGTCATTATTTGAGAATCTATAGCCAGGTACTATCTTGAGTCCTAAATACAAAGAAAAAAAAACATAAGCCAGGAATCCTAAGGACACTGTGCCAGCATGTGAGTGGAAGTTAGCCACAAGAAGCAGTTATGAAGAGAGGGAGAGTCAGAGGTGGGATTTAGGTAGCAGGGAGCTCAGACTGAAAAGATCTGGCTATTGTGGGTCCACCTCTAGGGTGAGGAGGAAGCCCCAGAGCCAGTGGGTTATTGCAGAAAGTAGCAGGCATGGCAACAGAAATAGAAAGCTGAGAGATCACATATTTTGTTGAAAACATGAGACAGAGAAGGCAAATTAAATGTAATTTCCAATTAAATGTATTTTAATTTGCAAACTAAATGTATTTGTTTTCTTAAACCCGGCCCTCAGAGGCATACTTCCTCCAGTTAGACACTGCCTCCCAAACCTTCCCAAGCAAATACACTGGCACCAAGCATCAAATGCATGAACATTTCTCACTCAACCCACCACATAAACTTATGGCCATGTCATAATGCAAAATACATTTAGATCAACTTCAAAGGTCCCCTAGTCGTTAACATTTTAGTGCTATTTTTAATCATTAAAAATTTACTATAAAGGACTTACAAATTTAAAAAAAAAACCCACTATGCACAAGATTAGCCAGACCCAAAGTCTATACAACTCAGTATATGGTTAGAAGAACCATTCTGATATTGAAACTATAGAGCTTCCCATTGGATTTTATAATGTTGTTATCAATATATTATATGCACTTACACACATATGCATGCCAAAATATAAAAAGAAAATATCAATAACAGAATTATATTAGAAAAGCTATTAGTTTTATATCATTTTAGTGACTCATGTGTCCATTACATGAATTTCATCCTTTCTAGTTAACTAATATTTACCCTTTCTTATTCTTTATAAATATATACCCTCACACCTTAATATTTCTCTCTCTCTCTCTCTCTCTCTCTCTCTCTCTCTCTCTCTCTCTCTCTCTTATTTCACGCACAGGCATGCACATGCACATTGTGGTGGTTTGAAAGAAAACATCCCCATAGACTCACGGGTAATGGCACTATTAGGAGGCGTGGCCTTGTTGGAGTAGGTGTGGTGTTGTTTGAAGAAGTGAGTCACTGGGGTCAGGCTTTGAGGTCTCAGATGCTCAGTCCAGGCCCAGTGTGACATTCACTCCCTGTTGCTTATCAATCTGGATGTAGAACTCTCAGCTCCCTCTCCAGCACCATGTCTGCCTGCCCACTGCCATGCTTCCCGCCATGATGACAATGGACTAAACCTCTGAAACTGCGAGCTGCCCCAATTAAATGTTTTCTTTTATCAGAGTTGCCAGGCTCATGGTGTCTCGTCATAGCAATAGAAACCCTAACTAAGACACACATATATGTGTACACACACTCACACACACACTTGGAGGGGGATAGGAGAGGGGGGGAGGGAGGGAGGGAGGGAGGGGGGAGGGAGAGAGAGAGAGAGAGAGGGAGGGAGGGAGGAGGGAGGGAGGGAGGGAGAGAGAGTTTATTTCTAAGATTGGGTGACCTCAGCTTAACATTAGATATTCTAAGCCAATCTGTCTTCTTGCAAATTTTGTGATTTCATTTTTCTTTAGTTCTGACTAGTATTTCATTTTAGATGCAGTATAAGCATGTGGATACAAATATCTCTATGATAGGGGATAAAGTTCTCTGGGTATGTACCCTGGGGTGAAATATCTGGGTCATATGGAAATCCAAATTTTTAAGTTTTTGAGGAATCTCCAAACTGATTTCCATCATGGCTGTTTTAATTTGTATCCCTACCTACCATGAATAAGAATTATTCTCCACATCCCTTCTAACATTTGCTGTAAGTCTTCTGTTTTAAAAAGTCTAATTTCCAGAGTCCCTTCTGGGACTCAGGCAAATTATATACTTTAAATATATAATGACACTTAATATACATTACCATCCCAATGAGAGGAGTGGGGAATAGTGAGGAAATATTGGCCCAAAGCATGACTAAAACCCAGCAGGGAAAACACTAAATCCTGTAGCTCCAATCTGGTTCAAAAAGCATAGATGGCTCTGCTTCTCCAACTTGCTGCCTGCTTGTGATCTCTCTCTCTCTCTCTCTCTCTCTCTCTCTCTCTCTCTCTCTCTCTCTCTCTCTCTCTTCCTTCTTCCTCCTCTCCTTCTCTCCCTCCCTCCCTCCCTTCCTTCCCTTCCTCCAGATGGCTGCACTTCCTGTGTGAAGTTCTCCTCTGCAGATGTCTCATGGCTCTACAATCTCCAACTTGTTTAAGTCTCCATTGAAACCCAGGTTTCTCTTTCGCAGCTTTGTGCAATGGCCTCTCACAGACTCTTACCCTTTCAGGTCCTTCATACAAGAACTCCTCTGCTTCACACTGTCTGGCCTCAGAAGCTCTTTAAAACTGTGAAGAAAGAATACACAAGCCCTTCACTCTTCATCCTTCATGCCTCTAAAGCCAGCACCACATGGACAACACTGCCATTTGGCTTCCATCTTGGACTGGACCCTCACCCCGTGGACTCATATTTGCAGCAGGTTTTGTATGCAGTTGCTTTGCAGAAGTAGAAAATGTCTTAAGTTCTCTTTCACAAATTGGAAGCTTATCTGGCTTAGATGTTGCCCTGAAGGCACACTTCTTCATTGCAGTAATAAGTAACTAAATGATGCTAATATCATTAACAATACAGATTGTTATTTAGCGAATGCCTTGACTAGAACGCTAAGATTCCTAGCATCCACTTTACCAATCATTCTGCCCCACTTGTATTTTTTCATTGTAGAATTTACATAAACATTGTCAATAACCATACAACGCACTCAACATTACGCAGTCTTAAGTTTTCCTCCACCAAAAATATTAGCCTATTACTTCACAATTTCCGTCAGGAAAATTCTCAGGACAAGAGCAGAAGCCAGCCGTAGTCTTTGCTACAAATCCCCTGTAAATCGCCTCTAGCCTGTGCTAATAGCATTCCCTCTGAAACTATTGCATTTGGCCTCCACAGTCCACACACTCTCTCTCAGTACTACTGCTTTCCACGCTCCTACTGAAACTGCCTCTTGAGTTCTGCGTACAGCATGCATCCACTTTCTAGTCCAAAGTTCCAAAGCCATCCAAATCCCCAACAACAACAACCAAAAGAGACATAGTTTTGTCACGGCAACAGCCCACTCTCTGCTACTAATCTCTGTATTAGCCACTTTCCCGTTCCCCTGTAAGACACCATGACACAGCAACTTATAGAAGAAAGAATGTATTTGGGCTTGCAGTTCCAGTGGAATGGGAGTCCACCACAGCAGGGATGTATGACAGCACATGTCACATACGGTGGCATAGCAGGAGGCTGAGCGATCACATCATTTAGCAGAAGCGTGAAACAGAGTGCTTTGGGGTTGTTTTGCAAGTTACTTATCTTGAATTCACTTTTATTACTGTTTTATATCCATTTTTCAAATATTTTACACCTAGACCTTCATTCCTATTCATACCTTCATCTGACTTCATCTATGCATTTTTATTTCATACTTAGAGGTTTTTAATCTCTTGCTCTACTCTCTTCTTCCTAATATTTTCTTTTTCTAATTTCATTTATTTAACCATATTTTTCCCTTTCTCATCTTATAATTAACTTCACTTTTTACTACTGCTTTTACCTTCGTCCCTTTGTAATTTCATAGTTTATGTTATATCATCACTTTTTCATTGTTAGTAGTAGTGTGATAGTTGTCTGTAATTCATTTAATTGTGTTTCTGTGGCTAGTTTCTTTGGATGCTGTTGCTGTTGTGGTAGTTTTCTACTTTTTAAGAGGTATTGGTAACTGAGCTCTCTGAGGGAAGGGATGAACACTAAGAAGAACCTGTATAAAATAAAAGAGACGTACGTAGCAATAAGTGTGCAAATTGCAACATAGAAATAAGAAAGAGCCTGGACTGGTGGCATATGCCTGTAATGCCCGCATTAAGGAGGTTAAGGCAGGCAAATCATGAGTTTGGGGCCAGCCTTAGCTATATTGTAAAACTATATCTCAAAACAAACAAATAAAATCTGTAAGAAATGTAAAAAATGTCAAGAAAACATGGATCCTCCAAAAGTTCATAACTCTCCACTAGCTAAATATAAAGACATTAATATGATTGGAATGCCAGATGAAAAGTTTTAAAGTCTATGTTCAAATAATTAATAATAT
>NC_067165.1:12838219-12915719 GCF_903995435.1 Acomys russatus
AGCTCTTAGAGGGTGGAGGAAGGAGTAACAGGAATTTAAGACCAGGCTCGGGTACTTAGTGAGTTCCAGGCCACTTGGCCTATATTAAACCGGTCTTTAAAAAACAAAGCCAATCTTAGCCTCACTTTGGTTGCTTTCTGTGAGTCTCCTCTCTGTATCCTGCCTAGCCAGACCACTCAGGTGTGAGGGTCTCAAGTGCTTAATCTTTGACCTTCTACTCTACTATTGTTTTTCTTTCTCTGTACTTTATGGCAAGCCAGGCATGATGGCAAACTTTTAATCCTAGCATTCAAGAGGCAGAAGTAAGCTGGTCTCTATAGTTTAAAGCCAGCATGGTCTACATAGAGAGTTCAAGGCCAGCCGTAACTGTAACCTGAGAGCTTGTCCCAAAAAGTAAGGAAACAAATAAATATGAACAAATATAAATTTAAATTTAAAAAATTAAGAATTGGGGCTAGAGAGATGGCTTGGTGGTTAAGAGCACTGCCTGCTCTTCCAGAGGACCCGGTTTCAATTCTCAGCAACCACATGGCAGCTCACCACTGTCTGTTAACTCCAAGATCTGACACTCTCGCACGGACATACATGCAGACAAAACATCAATACAGATAAAATAAAAATAAATAAATAAGCACATTTTTTCTAATTAAGAATTGAACCAATATAAACAACTTTCATCAATTAGTGTCTGAATTAGTGTCTGAAATTAAGGCTAGGTGGCCTTTAAGACATTGCTATTTACAAAAAACTCCTGTTACACTTTAATAGGTTGTGAAATCTGGGGCTGGAGACATAGGCTCAGTGGTTAAGAACATGTATTCTTCTTACAGAGGACTTGATTCATTTCCATGTCAGGCAGCTCACAACTACTTGTAAGCATCCAGGGGATGCCTCTTACCTCAGGCACAAGCACATGTAGAGACATTACATACATGTACGTGTAAATAAATAATCATAACGTACTTTTTAGAAAAGGCTATGAAATCCCCATTCATGATTAAGTTAAGAAACATTAATTACATTACTGGGCATGGTAGTTGTGATTCCAGCATTTTGGAGACTAGGTCGGGGGAGGGGAGCTCAAGGCCAACTAGCCTGAATTTAGCAAAACCTAAGTAAATCTAAATAGGGGGAAATGACTTCATTTCTGCTTATTGCTAACTGGAGATCGAGAAGGTGTCTTACACAGCCACATAGCCAGTCTTGAGAAGAACCTACTTTCCTTGAAAAAGAGAGTGAAGTGGTCAAAGAAATAATTCCTATTTCTTCTTTGATCCCCTTTTTTGTTTTAAGCCATTAATTGGGCCTTATTTAGTGAAAAATTATAAAAAGAAATTTTAAATAAACTAAACACTTTTTTGGGGTTGGTAGTCATGGCTCTCAGGAGGCCTCTCCTGGTCAATTCTAATCTTTATAAGTTCTGATGGTGTCCACAGATTTTCATTTCCTCTGGAAACATAAGCAAACCCATGTTCCCAAGACAAAACATAAGCAAACCCTTGTTCCCAAGACAAAACTTTTCACAGGCTTGCATTCTGATGCTAACACATCCTCATAGTTTATAGGCTGATTTAACTCCACAGTCTTCTTCTGTAATCCAATGTCTCTCTCTCTCTCTCTCTCTCTCTCTCTCTCTCTCTCTCTCTCTCTCTCTCTCTCTCGGCTGCTGTTGTTTCTTTTTCATTAACACTCAGAAAATTTAAAATTAACAAAGCACTATTTACATTTGGGAGGCAGAGGCAGGTGGATCGCTGTGAGTTCGAGGCCAGCCCGGTCTACAGAGTGAGTCCAGAACAGCCAAGGCTACACAGAGAAACCCTGCCTCTGCCTCCCTGAGTGCTGGGATTACAAGAATATGCCACTGCACCCAGCTTCATAAGTGTTTTTTAAGGTGCAATTAGATCTTTCTACAACTTTTTGTCCTGTAGGATTGTGTGGTATACATATAGTGTGCTTTATATTGTAATATACAAAGAATTGTTTCATCTTCCTGGAGACATAATCAGGGGCATTGTCAGCCTTAATTTGTACAGGTATCCCATAATAGCCATTTCTTCCAGTAAATGTGTCACTACAGAATCAGCCTTTTCAGAATTCAAAGCAGTTGCCAATTAAAGCCCTGAATATGCATCAATGGCACGATGTACAAACAATGGTTTTCCAAAATCTGCAACGTGAAACACATCCATCTGCCAGATTTCATTTCTTTGGGTATCTCTGGGGTTACTTCTAGTGGATAATGGAGTTTTAATTATACAGTGAATAAGTAGGACATTTTTTTTTTTATAATTTCCTTGGCTTGTTGCCAAGCGATGGAATTTTTTTCCCCTTAAACCTTTACTGTTAACATGCATTTTGTGAAATTTGGAGGCTTCTAAGACATTTCCTATTAATAATTGATCAATTTCTTTATTTCCTTGTGCTAGTGGACCTGGCCAGCCTGAATAAGACCAAGTACGGGCGATGTATAACGGATAGTCTCTATTTCCAACTGCTTGTTGCAGTTGTGTAAGTAACAAGCTTAGTTCTGAACTGTCAGGAACAAATTCAGCAGTTTCTATATGCAAAGCAACTCTTTCTACATAACAAGAGTCAGTAACCATATTAAGAGACTGAATTACTTTGTTTATTTTGTCTGATTTATAGTCTGCCATTCCCAATTTATTTGCATCAGTATAGAATGTAGATGCTTCAGGAATCAGCATTCCTTTTACAATACGTGGGAGAATCCAATTTAGTTTTTTATATACATACATAAATTGAAGATGCCTGTTTTTAGGATATTTATTGTTAATTTCTCCCAAATAGTTACTGCAGTCTCTTTGCCAATTTTCATTGATTCCATAATGACATAATCTCAGCATTAGTAAAAAACCAAATCTGTTTCCTTGTAAGTCTTTAATTTTTTGCTTTGTTTATGTACTAAGAACATCCATTCCATAATACTATCTTCCTTTTCCATAATGAGCTCAGTAGGAGAATGAATTGAAGGCAAAATAACCAAAATAAAATTAAATTTGGGATCTATTCGATCCATATGTATTTCACAGTCTCTGTTCTACCAAATTTAACTCTCTCTGCTTCATCTGTTAACCATCTTGGGCTGTTTAAGTCTGAATCTCCTTGTAATGTTTGAAACAAATTATTTAACTCTTGAGTAGTTAATCCAGTGGTAGATCACAGCCAATTAATGTCTCTCAATTTTTGAAAATTGTTAAGAGTTCACAACTTATTTCTTCTAATCTGTATTTTTTGTGTTTGAATTTTATTTTGACTTATTTTATAACCCAAATAGTTAATAGAGTCTCCTCTCCATAGTTTTTCAGGAGCAATATGTAATCTCTAGCATGGCAGAATCCTTTGTATTTCCTTAAATATTTTCTCTAAAAAGTATCTGTATCAGAATCAGTCAACAAGATATCATCCATGTAATGATAGATAACGGATTGAGGATATCGCCTATGAATTATTTCTAGCAGTTGTTTTTTTTAATTTTTTTTATTTCTAGCAGTTGTTGCACAAAATATTGCATAAAGTTAACATTCTCTGCAGAAGAACTTTCCACTGATTTTTTTTAATTGGTCCACCATTATTATAAGTAGGTACTGTAAAAGCAAACCTTTCCCTATCCTGCTCATGCAAAGGGATTGTTAAAAAGAAACAAAACAAAACACTTCTTTAAATAAATAACTGTCATATGCCAGGTAAAGGAATTCCAGGGAGTAATGGACACATTGACTGAATTACTCTATTTATCGCTCTTAAATCTGCTAACATTCTTCATTTTCCTGATTTTTTTTTTAATATAACAAATACAGGGGAATTCCATGGGTTGGTAGACTCTTCTGTATATTGAACCTCTAGCTGCTCTTGTACCGGCTGCTCAAGTGCCTGTAATTTTTCCTTAGTTAAGGGCCATTGATCTACCCTTACAGGCTTACCAGTCAACCATTTTAAGGTAGGGTCATTGATATTTCAGCAGTGCCTTCCTCTCCACCCCTGCCATAAATTTAGAAACTCAATCCTTGTGATATCCTGTGTTTGGACAACTGGAACAGTTTAGGATTGTAGAGGAATGTTAATTCAGAACATGGCTGTTCTGACAAGAGACCACATCCAAATGTCTAGGTCTGTGTGGTCGGGCTGGAATACAAACATGCCTTTAATCTAGGAGATAGAGGCAAACAGATCTGAGTTCAAGGCCAGCCAGATGTAGAGAAAGTATCAGGTAAAGAAAAGCGTATGTCCAGGCGTGGTAGTACATGCCTTTAATCCCAAAGAAAGATAAAGTTAGTCTGTGAAAGGAAGCACCCATGTTTGAAAGTGACGTATAATTGAGTGGCAGAAAAGGGGACAAATCAGAGAAGATTTGACAGAATAGGATACACGCAACTCTCATGAGAAGAGAGGAAAGGGAAGCTACTTAAGAGGCAGTTTTACAGAGGAAGGAAGCAGTTTTTACCAGGACAGTAATAGAGAGATGGGTTGCAAAGAGAGAACTCGGGTAAAAACTGGAATGAGCCAGAAAGTGAGAAGCCAGAAGATTAGAGCTGAGCTAGTATGAGGCCAAGCAGAGCAAACCCAGGCTGAGAGAGAAACCAGATTAAATAAATCAGCCAGGAGAAGAGTTTGAGCCAGAACAGCTGAGTTGAACCAGGCAGCCTAGAGCTCAGAAAGAACAAGAAAGGGTGAGCTTATTACGCAGTGAGTCTCAGAGGCTGAAAACATTCCAGGCCTAGGATAGATTGTATAAAGGCCAGAAGCTTCGAGGACTAGGCCTAGGTGACAGTAAGCCTCCAAGGCAACAACTAAGCCAGCAGAATAAAAGTTAACCTTTATAGTAGGTTTTGATGCCATGTATCAATTCCTTCTTCAGGAGCATCTAACATCTTACCACTAATTTCATCGTGAGCTGTCTCTAGGATTGCAGAAATCTTAATCTGAGTATCCCACTGTTGAAAAAGATCCCTTCCCTGGGGCTGGAGAGATGGCTCAGCGGTCGAGAGCACTGACTGCTCTTCCAAAGGACCCGGGTTCAATTCCCAGCACCCACACGGCAGCTCACAACTGTCTGTAACTCCAAGATCTGACACCCTCAACAGACATACATGCAGGCAAGACACCAATGCACATAAAATAAATAAGTTTCTAAAAGAAAAGAAAAACGAGCCCTTCCCCATAAATGTATGGGTATGTCAGCCACATAGGGTCTTAACTTTCTTTTTTGACCTTCCAGTCCCACATATTTAACCCATAACACACTTTGTTTTATCTGGGATAGCTTTCCAGTTCCTAGAAACTAGGTTTGAAACTTTTGAAGTGGCCATTCTGAATTCTAAGATTTTTTAGGAAATGATAAGTCACATCAGCTGCTGAATCCACCAGACCTTCTATTTTAACAACATTCATTTGTAAGTTTAATTTTGACCTCTGATCATTAACCACTGTTTGCCAGAACACACATTTTCCAGCACGTTGAAACCTTCATTAACCACTGTTTGCCAGAACACACGTTTTCCAGCACGTTGAAAACCCTCCTGTTCTTTCTACTGGCTTTGTCTTTAATGCAGGGAGACAGTCGCAACTGAGAAATCCCACCACCTGTGTTAATTTGCATCTCTTTCTTTTTTTTACATAGGCCATAATTTCTCCTTCTCCTTTGAATCCCCATCTATAATTCTTGGATACACAGTGAATCCTTGGGAAGTCAATCCACTCCTTCCCAAGATCATCCCTACTGTCCCTGAGGTCAAAGGTCCATAAACAACAGTAATTATTTTATAACACTGAGCCTTTGGGGTTAGGGTAAGAGGTTTATCGGTGGCCAAGTCTAGAGCAGCACTGCCTACGAAGTAGCATGCATGAGATCAGCAATACTTAGTTGTAGTTTTCTGCCTGCTTGTTATTTCCTGGCTGACAAGGAGGAAACGGCTCTGGTTTTTTTTTTGTTTGTTTGTTTGTTTGTTTTGTTTATTTTTTTGGCTGTGGGGCCTCCAGCTGCTAGTCCTCACACCCTCCATTTAGTTTCTTTTTTTTTTTTTGGTTTTTCGAGACAGGGTCTCTCTGTGTAGCCTTGGCTGCCCTGGACTCACTTTGTAGACCAGGCTGGCCTCGAACTCACAGCGATCCACCTGCCTCTGCCTCCCGAGTGCTGGGATTACAAGCATGCGCCACCACGCCTGGCTTCCATTTAGTTTCTTAAAAGCAAGAAATTGCCTTGGACCACTCTCTTGGACCTATACTCATGTGTCCACTGGTGTCTCTTGCACGCCCTGGGAAGGTACTCTTTTTGTTTGATATTTAGAAAAACCGTTGCCCCAGAAAAGGCACATTCACTTTTCAGCGGAAAGTACTGTATTTCTTACAGTTAACGTACCAGGAGTTTTAAATTCTGAGACCTTAAGCAGCTTGGTCACAGTCTCTTTGTAGATGACTCCATTTCTCACAGTTGGTGCAGCAGGCATTCTGAGTACTGGAGACCTTTAACAATAGCTTGTCCTGTGATACTAGCATGGCACTTGTGAGACCCAGCATTGCTTGAGTCTCTGTCCACTCGCCCATTGACACTGCCTGTGCCTTTCCTGGTCTAATAACTCTTTCACGTTCAGTATTCACATTCTCAAATGCAAGGCTCTCCTGCAATACCTGCCTTGAGTCAAGGTGTGAGATATGGACTTGCTCACAGCTGAGACCGATCTTTGTTAAAAAACCAAACAAACGGTGAGGGCTTCTCCAGAGCCTTTTCCTGGGCTCCTCAACTTAGTCCCAAGTCCTTAAAGCCACTAAACAACACTGTCCTATAGTATCGTCATCAAATTGCATCTGTCCTTGTGAGTTAAGAGCACCACCCTTCACCTAGCAACCGATCTTTTACAATACTCATTTCCCTTGCTCGGTTTCACTGTTCAGTATTCTCGGCTTCCTCCCTCTACCACATTAACCACTGTGACTGCTACCAGCTCCTAGCACAGCTGTTACCAGCCCCTTCCGGTCTTGGAGACTAATTCTATTTTGAGTAGCCCAGTTACTTAGAATTTGTTTTACATAAAGTGAATGCACGCCATAGCAAAGTACAAACCCTTTAAAAACACCTCAGGTCTATCATTCTGTAGGACACCGCCCGATTTTGTCACAACTATGATCCACACTATTAGCAGGTGCATGCTGTACGGTTACCGAGGAAACCAATGGTGATTTTGGAATCCCAGGCCACTCCTCCTCTATCTCTGGCTGTGCAGTTGAGTCTGGATTAAACCCTCCCCCCCCCTTTTTTTTTTTTCCAAAAGAGGCTGTTTCAGCTTTTCTTTGTTCCTGTCACCTTCACAGCCGCCTCCTCCTCCAGGCTGCACACCTGGCTCCTCAGCCAGTTCAGGGGCTGTGGGGACTGGAAACTGAAACTGCACAGCACCAGGCAGGGCTGTCATCTGCCTTCTAGCACAATTTCCTTCCTTCCTCCTGAGGGAAATTCCTGCTTTCTCACTCAGTCACTGGGTCTGAGCCGTTTATTTCTTCCTTTTCCGGTGCTACTCACTTTCCAAGCACTTCTACCTCTACTCGCAATTTTTCCAGTTGCACAGCCAGCTCTGCAACCCTTTTAAAAATGAGAGAGGAGCATGAAATGGTTTTTACCATTTCAGACATTTTTTTGTTTTGCAGGTCCCTCCGTTTCCATCCGTTTCCAACTGTTCACCCATTCTCCCAACCTTTTTTGAGATAGAATATGGGAAGAAGAAAAAAATAAACAAACAAACAAACAAAAAAAACCCAAACCAGAAAATAATCTCTGGGGGCTAAGCGGAAGGATAGCCTAATGGCAGCAGCCACAGTCAACCTTTCGCTGGTGTCTTGAGACAAAATATCCATCCCTTATTCCCCTGCCATTTCCTCTACAGCATTTGAAACCAGATTTCCTGTTCTGTCGAGCCCCACATTGGGTACCACTAGTAATCAGACATTTTGGCTATTTATTGGAATCTTTTATCTGCCACCCTTCTCCACCTTTAAAAAAAAAAAAAAGATTTATTTATTATGTATACAGTGTTCTGCCTGCATGCCTGAAGAGAGTACCAGATCTCATTATAGATGGTTGTAAACTACCATGTAGTTGCTGGGAATTGAACTCAGGACCTTTGGGGGAAAAGCCAGTGCTCTTAACCTCCAGCCTTGCTTCTCCACCTTTATTCCACCATTCCAGCCCCCAACACTAAGTAGGAGAGAAAGGACAGAGGGGAAAGGGGTTGCTGCTATCAGACTGCTCTTTGCTGATTAGCAGTACCGAGTTACCTGGGGCAGGGTTCATCTTTGCCAACAGGATATCTAATTTCTTCTTGTCTCTTTGTGTACAACCACTTGACAAATCACAACAAACCACAACCAATGGCAACTAGCAACAACGTTAGGAACAGGAGGAGCAGCAGCCACCGCAGCTACTCTTCAGGCTCTGGCATTTCTGTATCTTCTTAAGAGTCCACAGAATTCCAAATTTCATATACATGCAGACACTAGCTGCAGCTGGCAAAATCATGCCCCTGCTAGAGCATGAGGCAAATCATAGTCAGCTGCTGTGGACAGTCTGAAGCAGCCCCGTATCCCACACCTAGGATTAAAACAAAAACATATTGACCTAACATTTCTGTTGCTTTTGTTTGATTGTTTCGTTGGTTTAGGGTTTTGTTTTGTTTTGTTTTGAGATAGGGTTTCTCTGTGTAGCCCTGGCTTCCTTGGTCATTCTGTAGATAAGCTGGCCTCAAACTCGGAGATCCACTTGCCTCTGCCTCCCAAGTGCTAGGATTTAAAGGCTTGCGCCACCACCACCTGGCTAAATTTTTGTGTTCTTAAAGAAACCAAAAATTTCTGGGCATGGTGGCACACACCTTTAATCTCAGCACTCAGGAGGCAGAGGCAGGTGGATCGCTGTGAGTTCGAGGCCAGCCTGGTCTACATAGCGAGTCCTGGATAGCCAAAACTACATAGAGAAACCCTGTCTCAAAAAAGCAAAACAAACAAGCAAACAAAAAAGAAACCAAAAATTCTCACTATGCTTTGCAGTATGTGACACTCCACCACAATGACAGAAAACTGGAAAAGTAGTGTTTCAAGGCATCACAAACTTTGATCTGCAGTTCCAAAATCAAAGTCAATGTAAATCATCTTTGAAAAAATACTCAGATTTGTTCTATCATAATATTAGACTAGATCTTTTGCAACTCCTATCCCAATGAAATAGCTATTTTTATGTTCTTAGTTTTATAATTGAGGGACTTAGAGATTAAAAAAACAAAACAAAACAAAAAACTAACTAGCCAAAATAGAAAACTTTTCTGAGCACCTCTTTTTTTTTTTTTCTTTTTCTTTCTTTCTTTTTTTTGGAGACAGGGTTTCTCTGTGTAGCCCTGGCTGTCCTAGACTCACTTTGTAGACAAGGCTGGCCTTGAACTCACTGAACTCACAGAGATCTGCCTGCCTCTGCCTCCTTAAGTGCTGAAATTAAAGTCCTGTGCCACCACGCCCATCTCTGAACTTAGGTCTTTACACTTGGAAGCAAGCACTTTAACCCCTGAACCATCTCCCCAGCCCTGTACTGTGAACATACCTTAACTTAACACATTATGTTCACATGTAATATGTATTTACCCATCTCTCCTACCAGACAGCTCCTAAAGTCAGAAAACAGGGTCTTATTTACCCATTGTTAGGTTCCTTTTACATTGCTGTGGCCACAGTAACTGATAGAAAGTTAAGACTATTTGGCTCACAATTTCACAAGTTTTAGTCCCTCAGCCAATTCCAAAAATCTTAGCAATTATATTCATGTGTGTGTGTGTGTGTGTGTGTGTAGTGTGTGTGTGTGTGTTTCACATGTATGAGAGAGGAGGAAGCTGATAAGTTTGTTATTAGTTTTATTTCAGTTGTGGTTTTTTTGTTTGTTTGTTTTTGTGTTTTGCTTTGTGAATAGTTGGGTTGTTTCGGTGCTGAAGGAAAAGTACGCATGTTATTCACCGATACGCTGTTTTTTAGGTGCTTTATGGGTATGCATAATTTTAAATCCACACTGCAAACTGGAAGAAAAATCCTGTTGGCTACAGCAACTGCAGAAGTGGAATGACCTGGATATCTGTCCCCTGGAGGATGGAAACTATGGACACGAACTGCCCAACATTACCAATGCACTTTCCCAGAGTGCTGGCCATAGCCCAGGTGAGCCAAGGGTCCTGTGTTTAGAACTTCAAAAGGTGGGAAGATAAAGCACCAGGTCAGGGTAGTCTGGCAGTCAAAATTATTATCCTAAATTAGAAAAGCTTAGCTTTTAATCCTTGTCAAGATGCTAAATCTTAGATGAGCGTAAGCATTTGCCTGGCATTGAGGACGCTGTCCTGTTCCACATCAAGGGTCTCTGCAGTGTCCAGCATGAAGTCCTAGAGCTGTCTGCCTGATTCCTCTCTAACCTTCAGCTCCTCTGTGTCCAGTGGATGACACTCCTCCAGAGGACCTGAGTTCAATTCCCAGCAACCACATGGTGGCTCACAGTCATCTATAATGTGATCCGGTGCCCTCTGCAGATAAAGCACTCATATATATAATAAGTCTTTTTAGAAACCTCATCATATATCTAGGCCTGAACTTGCTTCAGCCACCCATATTCTGTCATTGCAGGTACGTGCTACCATACTTAGCTGCTGGTTCCTTTGCTTTAGGGTATTGGTGGATGCCCCCACACTCACCCTGGCTTTCTCTGTCTCTCTCTGTGTCTCTCTCTCTGTGTCTCTCTCTGTCTCTCTCTCTGTCTCTCTCTGTCTCTCTCTCTCTCTCTCTGTCTGTCTCTGTCTCTCTCTCTCTCTCTCTCTCTCTCTCTCTCTGTCTCCTTCATTTCAGTTTTCTAATTACATGGTACTTAGGAGCAAACACCTAAGCTTGGCACAGTGGCCCATGCCTTTAATCCCAGCACTCAGGGAGGCAGAGGCAAGCAGATCTATGTGAGTTTGAGGCCAACCTGGTCTACAAAGCAAGTCCAGGACAGCCAAGGCTACACAGAGAAATCCTATCTACAAACAAACAAACAAAGATTACACAGCTGGAGAGACATAATCATGGTAAATTGTCTTATTTTAAATTCATGACCACTATGGGTCTTCAATGCTTTCTAGATATCTACTATATTCGGTTAGTCTATGCCTGTTTCTTCTTCTTCTAAATTATTGCTTCACACCATTTTTTCCTCAGAACATACATACTTCCTCTCTCTCTCTTGTTCTCAGCTGAGTTTGGCTTCTTGTTCATTGACATTGTAAGTACAGCACTTGACAAGCGAATATATACAAACATAGCTGGTTTTGCATGTCAACTTGACACAAGTTAGTCATCAAAGAGGACAGAGCCTCACGTGAGGAATTGCCTGCATGAGATCCAGCTATAAGGCATTTTCTCAATTAGTGATCAATGCAGGAGGGCCCATTGTGGGTGGTGCCATCCCTGGGCAATGTGGAAGTGTAAGCCAAATAAACCCTTTCCTCCTCAACCTGTTTTTTGGTCATGGTGTTTCATCACAGCTATAGAAACCCTAACTAAGACAGATGGAAAGTCATGTGGGTAGAATGTCCACCCAGAGTACAAATACTATGAGGGGTGTGGCACATGCCTTTAGTTCCAATTAGGCAAGAAGGGCACAAGTTGTAGACCAGCCTGGGAAACTTAGACTCAACATAAACGCTTCAAAGTAAAAAGCAAAGGACAGCCAGTTGGTACAACTTTAAATTAGCACTTGGGAGGCAGAGGCATGCAGATCTGTGAATTCAAGACCAACCAGGTATACATAGAAAGATCCAGGACACCAAAAGCTATGTAGTAAGACACTGTCTCAAAATAAAACAAAACTATTAATAGAAATTAGAAGAAAATTTCCAGACCTACCATTTCTGTGTTATGGAATAAAAAAAAAAAAAAAACTATTGTTTTAGAAGGTCAAAAGTGCCTGGTGATAGTGGAACATTGCTTTAATCCCAGCACTAGGGAGGCAGAGGCAGACAGAACTCTGACGTTGAGACCAGCCTGGTCTATGGAGTGAGTTCTGGGACAGCCAGGGCTACACAGAGAAGCCCTTTCTTGAAAACAAAACACACAAAAAACTAAATGAAAAATAATTCATAAGAATCACACATATTTACCATATATACCAAGAAATAAATAGATATTTCTGCTCTCAGATTCCCCTTTGAGTACACATTGGTCAATGTCAGCCCCACCCATACTGAGACAGCTCCGTACTGGTCATGCATATCCTCAATGGCCAATCCTTTTAGCAGTGTTTAACACTGATCATTTTCTGCTTGAAACATCTTTGTCATTTGATTCCTTATTACTCCCTCTCAGTTCTCATTACTTCATTGCCCTCTTCTAAGTTGGCTTTAATGTCTCCTCCCCACTTTTCAACTTAAAAAATGCTCTAAGTGCCTAGCCCTGTCATCAGACCACCTCTCCCTTTGTACCACCATGGCGAGAGCATTGTTTATTAAATACCTATCTGCTAATTCTCAAATGTGTATCTCCTGCTCAGATTTCTCTTCACCACTGCTAGCCTGGAATATTCTCTTAATTATCAATATGGCCAGGCTGCAGAGATGGCTCAGAGGTTAAGAGCACTGGCTGCTCAACCAGAGGTCCTGAGTTCAATTCCCAGCAACCACACGGTGGCTCCCAACCACCTGTAGTGAAATCTGGTGCCCTCTTCTGGAGTGCAAGCACACATGCAGGCAGGACATTGTATACATAATAAATAAATAAATCTTAAAAATTATCAATATGGCTTGCCTCTTCCTTTCTACAGATCTGCATTCAAATCCCTCCTCTGAGAAAGAGTCTTACTGCATTCCTGGCTCAGGCGATCTCCCCCTTCAGTAGCTGGGACTATAGGCAGGTACCACCTTACAAAGCTGTTCAAATGTTATCTTCTGGGGGCTTGTTTTAGTTTTGGGTGAGACAGGTCTTGCTATGGCCTTGGCTGGCCTGGAACTCAGTCATGCTACAAATGAAACAAGTTATGATTAGTTTTGGATATTATCCAGCTGCCTCTTTCTTTTTCTGATTGCTGTGACAAACAGTTCATATTCTTACTATTGAGCAGCTGAGCACAACTGTCCCTTCACACCTCATGTGGCTCCGAGTCCCTGTAGAAAGCTGTTCAGGGAAGAAGGAATTTATGGCCCTTAAGGTTTTTATTTTATTTTATTTTTTTATAGAGGACATTGTAGAAGGGGGTTTTCTGTAACCTGTGTTTTTCACATGCACCCTTGTACCCAGAAATAATGCCTCTGAGTTTTTCTATATATTTATAAAAACCTAGGCCAATATAGCCAGGCATATTCCGTGACCTCCTCATAACTGATGCCCCGTTTATCCTCTTGTAACTTCTGCCATGTGGCCAGTTACCTCCGCGCAGGTGTCATGTGTGCGTCCTCCTCAATGTCCTGGGATGAATCCCACTTCTTGCTTCACTCTTTCCCAGCATTCATACTTTTTACTGGAACGCCTCACTTCTATTTCCTGCCTCAGCTATAGGCCAGTCAGCTGTTTATTGACAGGTGAAGAATCCATACACAAGAGTTTATACCTACAGGACTCAGATGTACAAAAGGCTCATTTAAGAAGGAGACTGCAGGGGCGAGCTGCTATGGCCAACCTCCAGCCTAGAGAAGACCCGTGCTGGAACTTCAGACTACTCAGCTGTCCTTTCCCTTTCTCCAGATTCTTTATCCAGACCAAGAAGAACAGTCTTCACTAGAGCCATTGAAGGCCGTGAGTTGCACTGGCAGGACAGCCACCTACAGAGAATAATCAGCAGTGACATCTATACAGCTCCTGCCTGCCAGCGGGAAAACGAGCGACTACTCTTCAATTCCCATGGCCAGCCACTGTGGCTCGGTGAGTCTAGACCTGCTGCGCTCCAGGAATGTCAGGCCCACACAAGCCATCGGCGTGGATCCCAGCAGCACTAGCGTCTGTGCAGCTCTTTTGGAGCGTTTACTACCAATTCAGGTCATGCGTGTGAGGCCTACTTCATTTGTATGTGTGCTTAGCTGAGGTATGGTAATTTCAGGTGGAAATATGCGTCCTTTCCCTAAGCTTTGGGAAGAAGATAAAGTAGTTGCTGCATTTTGAAGAGTAATAAAGAAAGCCACTAGTTACCAGTTTACACACTTTCAGTTATCTGTTACTAAGCAACATTACTTTCTGTTCTGAGCTTACATATTTTGCTCGAAAAACACTACGGGAACTGAGGAGGAGGCTTATTCAGTAAGGATCAGAGTTTGATCCCCACAGCCCATGTAAAACAACCCAGGCATGGTGGTGTGTATTACTCTCCCAGTCCTAGGGAGGCAGAGACTGCAGATTCCTGGAGCTCGCTAGCCAGCCTACCCTACTGTAATTGGGTAGTTACAGACCAGTGAGAGACCTTATCTCAAAAAGAAAAAAAAAAAAAAAAGAGAGAGGGCGGGGGCAGCTGCACATGCCTGATGACCCGCGTTTGATTGCTGGAACCTACAGCAGTCTGTAGCATACACACACCTGCACTCACATTCATAGACACATACAATGTCGTCTACACATACAGGGTGGTCCCCTGGACTCCACACATGCGAACTTACATGTGCACACACATTAAAAATAACACTGTGTTTGAAACTGCAGTTACCCGTGCTGGTAACTACGATTTATTCTGTTTCCATCACCAAGCTGTCTGCCATTTCTCTGTCTCATCATCCTAGCATCTTTTACAACAGGATAGAACTGTTTCATCCATCCAGCTTAACCTTCTTCTGCAATAGTTCCCTGGCTCACAGTCAGTTTGTCTTTAGCTTAATTAGAGAGCACTCATCCTGAAACATAGCTTGGGAGCCTAGTGTGGGTACAAAACTGAACCTCAGAATTTGGGAGGCAGAGGCAGGTGGATCTCTGTGTGAGTTTGATGCCAGTATGGTCTATGTAGCAAGTTCTAGACCAGCTAGGGTTACACAGTGACACTCTGTTTCCAAAACCATGCTAAATAAATAAATAAAGCAAGAAAGCAACCACAGGATAAGGGGGTCGATAACAGCTCAGAAATAAATGACATACAGATAGGAATTGGGAACTACTTCAGTATGCACAACTGTTGGATTAATTAACCACTAGATGAACATAGCCAGTGGAATGACATGTGTTTATCTTGAATGTTGCCCAAGCACATTTAAAGCCATGGAAAAATACTTACAGTCTACTAGTAAGTTGCAAAACAATAATTATAAGATCCCAATTTTCGTTTAACAGTGTAAAAAATCTGGATTAATGTACATGAAACTGTTCAGTAGTTATCTCGTTTTTATTTTGTATTTTGCTTACTTATATCTTTAAATCTCCGACATTATTTTATGTGTGTATTGTGTTTGTGTGTGTGTGTGTGTGTGTGTGTGTGTGTGTGTAGTTACACATTCAGATTGTGGACATGCCTGTGAAGGATAAAGTAGATATCAGGTATCTTTCTTTATTTCTTTCCACCTTATATTTTGAGAGACATTTCAGTCTCTCCCTAAACATGGAGCTGCTAACTCAGCTAGACTGGCCAACCAACAAGCCTAGACAGCCTCCCGCTTCCACCTCCCAGTCCCAGTTAGTTCTGTAATTTTCAATATTAACGCTAGAGAAAACGACCAAGTGACATGAAAGGCTTGTCAGGTTTATTCCCCTGTCTTAAGAAGTTAATAGTTACTAGGCATGATGGTGCACTCAGGAGGCAGAGGCTACCTTTCCATGCTATCTCTAGCCTCATAGCATAGCTCTAGCTACCTGGAACTGTTGGCCACATGGCAAGGAAATCACATAGGCTTTCTTTATGGTCTTGTTTATATGTGTTTATTCATATATGCCCTTTGATAAGAAAGCCTTCCTTGTTTACCTACCTGGTCATAATAAATCTTGTCCCCTAATTTTTTTCGGTATAGGCGTTTGTCTTGTCACTATCTTATAATTGTTGGGGTATCATTCGGGGACGCTTTCAGTGCAGCAGTCGTGTCTCCTCTATCTCTGTACGTCCTTTGCCCTTCTGCCTGGTATATAATATAGGTCCTCAGGAAACACAGGGTTACTAAATCAATGCACCAACCATTTGACAATGAAGACAGACATGGTGGTACATGCCTGTAATGCCAAAAGTCGGAGGCAAGACGAATTAGGAATTCAAGGCCACTGTGAACTGCATACTGAGTTCATGACCAGCCTAGGCCACACGAGAGCCTGCCCCACCCCCCAACCAAAACTAATCATTTGATGCTGAGGTTTGTCCTTTAGACAGGTAGATGCGGCCTCCACCAGGGTCCCATAGTGCACAGTCACAGAGACTGAGCACTCTACTGTCCTAACTGTGTACCCCTCTACACCAAACCATCCCACCGAAGCTAGAAAAGCTCCTTCAAGATGGCGTCTCCCACTTCTTACACCCTTGAAGATAAAAACACAGTAACTGTTACAAAGCAGATGCCAGGTTGAGTCTGAGAAACTGGACTGAACCCAGACTCCCTTTATCTGTCAAACATAGGACTTGCCTGGTTTGAAATGTTAACTGAACCAGAATGTTTTCTTCCTCCCTGGTAGAGCATGTGCCCACAGCCTGTGCCCGGGTGGATGCGCTGCGATCTCACGGGTACCCAAAGGAGGCCCTCAGACTCTCGGTGGCCATCATCAATACGCTGAGGTTGCAGCAGCAGCGGCAGCTAGAGATCTACAAACATCAGAAGAAAGGTAGAGTGACTAGAAACCCTCTAACGTCTCGACGCCCCAGGGTGGTAAGGATCCCAGGAGATTAAAACAAAGAGTCAGAACCTAATTTTCATTCGGTACCGTGGGCTTGAGAATTCCGTGTAATTGCTGTGCCTGCTGAGTAGAGCGCCTCACGGCATTCCTGTGAGTCTCGGCTTTGTTTATTGTCTGTGGAATAGCAACAGTGAGCCACTTGTCACAGGGCAGGTGGAGGCCCATCAAGACCTGGAGAAGATGCTTTTGCAGCTGTAAAGCTGTCTCCGTATGTGCACTGCCAGCAGACAGTCTAAATTAGAGCTGCCTGGCAAGCTTTTGATCAGGCCAGTCAACAAAGGCATTGAATGGTGCTGATTAGGACATGGAAGCAGAAGGGAAGCACAATTCCCGTGTCCGTCTGTCTGTCTGTCTAAAATGTGGAACCTGCTTGTTTCCAGAGCTGCTGCAGAGAGGAACCACAACTATCACAGACCTGGAGGGCTGGGTGGGCCACCCCCTGGACCCCATCGGCTGCCTCTTCCTCACTTTGACAGAGGCCTGCCGCCTGAGTGATGACAGCTACATGGAAATGTCAGGTACAAGCGTCAGCGGGAAGCAAGCCGTCTCTCGGCTAGGCTCTGAGGTCTGGCCATGCACGTCCTGCTTCACCTTGCTAGCCTCCTTAGGAGAACCACAAAGCTTAGAGGGATTTCAGGAGTCAGAAGCCAAAACCTCAGAGCAGAACAAAAGTGGGAGAGAACTTCCATCCAGGAGAGTACGCGTGTCCAGCTGCTCATGGCCGGGCCCACCCCGTAGCCGCAGACAGGAAGCTAAAGCGGGAAGCTCATTTGAGCCCTGGGCTTCACAGCTAGCCGAGACATTTTTTTTTTTTTTTTTTTTTTTGGTTTTTTTCGAGACAGGGTTTCTCTATGTAGCCTTGGCTGTCCTGGACTCGCTTTGTAGACCAGGCTGGCCTTGAACTCACAGCGATCCGCCTGCCTCTGCCTCCCGAGTGTTGGGATTAAAGGCGTGCGTCACCACGCCCGCTATTTTTTTTTTTTTAAGGTTTTTTGAGACAAGGTTTCTCTGTGTAGCCTTGGCTGTCCTAGACTCACTTTGTAGACCAGGCTGGCCTCAAACTCACAGCGATCCACCTGCCTCTGCCTCCTGAGTGCTGGGATTAAAGGTGTGTGCCATTGTGCCCAACATGCTTTTTTTTTTAAGGCCTGGTATAGTGGCTCAGGAGGCTGAAGCAGGAGGATTACAATAGAAAAGGCCATCCTGGACCACAGAGAGTAAGACCCTGCCTCAAAAAATAACAAAGTACCCTTCTTTGAAGTCATATAATGATGTTGTCAGGGTCTTGTTCTAGTGTCCCCTTAGCTCCCCAATCCGTGGGATCTCTGTTGAGAGATTTTAGACAGGCTGAGCATGATGGCACACATCTTTAATCCCAGAATTCAGGAGGCAGAGGCAAGCAAATCTCTTAATGAGTTTGAGGCTAACCTTGTCTGCACATAGCAAGTTCTAGGCCAGCCAGGGATATATAGTGAGACTCTGTCTCAAAAGCAAACAAACAAACAAACAAAAAAATTAGATAAGATACGTAGAGTGTAGAAGAGCACTGGACTCCATTACAGGGCGAGTGGGTCGCTCTCAAAGACAGCGGACAGTGCGTAGAGGGGCTGGTGCACAGCAGGACAGCCTCTGAGGGTGAGCAGTGACTGAAGAGACCTACATTTTAGGTAGGCTTTCTACTAGTTCTAAACCTGCTGCAACAGACAGCTTTTTGAGGGCATCTTCCTGTCCAGGTGTTAAGAAAGAAGACTATTGCTGGGTGGTAGTAGCACACACCTTTAATCCCAGCACACTTGGAAGGATCTCTGAGTTCAAGGCCAGCCTGGTCTACAGAATTCCAAGACAGCCAGGGTTACTCAGAGAGTCCCTATCTCAAAAAAGAAAAAAAAAAAGAAAGAAAGAAAAGAAAAGAAAAAGAAGAAAAGAAAAGAAAGAAGACAACAATAACTCTTTGTTCTTTACTAGAAAGCCTACGGCTAAATAGTCATTTTTCTTCTGTAAAATAAAACGTCATCTCCTATTTAGGACCAGAGATAAGACTCAGATCCCACTCCTATCCCAGCTCACCCACCCCCTCCCTCGCTTCCTTTATTTCTTTTTAAAAGAAGCACCAAATCCCCTTGGAGCTACAACAACAAGCGATGTGGTTGACATGGGTGTTAGGAGCCAAAGCCGCCTCCTCCGGCAGAGCAGTAAAGGCTCTTCACTGCTAAGCCGTCTCTCCAGCCCCAGAGCTGGTTCTTTTGACTAGTAATCAAAATCCTGAAGCTTCAGACCCTCATTTTACAGCTGCTGACTATGAAGGGATCCGTTCCTAGTGACCTTTGAGCCTGCCAGCATCTCACTAGCTACCTAGCTAGTCTCTCTGTCTTTTAACATTGTGGCTTTGTCCCAATTTCCCAAACATAGAGAAGAATAGCCTGACTGTCCCACAGGTAGGCTAGATACACGATTGTTTCTTCTTTCCTTTGTACTATCACTATGTTTAATTTATTTGCATTTACTTTAGTATTTGTCCACTGCATTTTAGTGTCTGCACTAGCTACCCGCAAGTGGGTATTATGACCAATCTTCATGTGATCAAAGCGTTGCCTGCCACTTAATTGTCTTCCAGAGCTACTTAATAGAAAAATCAAGATCTCTTTTGTTTTGTGTTTGAGCTTATCATTATATCATTTCTCCCTCCCCTTTCTTCCCTCCGAATCCTCCCATGTGCCCCCTTTGATTCCCCATGCTGGTCTTGAACTCATGCAGTCAAGCCATCCTCTCACCAGTGTCCTAAGAAGCTACACTACAGGCATATGCCATCCTACCTAGCTAGGGTGATGGCTCTTAAACCAGTGTTCACTTGCTGAAATTCTGAGTGGAGCATATAAAATCATAACACAGAAGATGTAAATGCTTACAAAGTGAGGGTTAAATTGGACAGAGCTAGGTGCCTGGGTAGACATAAGAGTTAACCCAAGCCAAGCTAGGGCAGGCCCTGACTGTCCTAATCTCCTGCATTGGGAATCCACATATTTTGGCACCTTCATCTGCACAAGACATTTATAGCTTGAAAAACATGAAGTTGCACTTGGTTGGTCTGCCCCTGACATACACTGCTCTTCTGGTGTCAGGCCCTGAGAAGCCTAGAACAATGAGATGGCCTCATCCCTTCCAGGTGCTCACACTGAGTAACAGAAACAGGCCACAAAAAAGCATGACATTATATTACACACTGGCAAAAGATGACTTTGTGTTGACTGGCCTAGCAAATCTGTGTGATATAAACGAGTGGGGTTCTGGGGGGGCTGTTATGTTGTGGTTCTCATATCTTTTGTCAGTGTGTCCTCCTTACTTCTTTGGGTTTCTGACTTACTTTATGATAACTATTGAGCAGCTAATACCCCAAAGACCCCACTAGGATTTGTCCTAAAGAACCTGCTGTGCCTGTTGCCCTCAGATATAAATGACGGCAGACTCCCTGTGTACCAGCACGTGCCTGTGGCTTCAGGCTGCCCCGGCAGCAATGAGTCGTACCTGTCACTGGCCCTGGAAGTTGCTCTGATGGGCATGGGTCAGCAGAGGGTAATGCCTGAAGGCCTCTATGCCCAGGACAAGGTGTGTCGTAACGAGGAGCAACTCCTAAGCCAGCTCCAGGAACTGCAGCTGGACGACGAGCTGGTACAGACACTGCGGAAACAGTGCGTCCTACTGCTGGAAGGTAGGAAGAAAGGGGCTGCAGAAACAGAAGCGTTGGTTGTGACCCAGGGCTCTCCTCTCGGACATAGACAGCCACAGAGATATTTATAACATCGAAGAGTAATGAAGGTTCCCGCAGATAGCAAACAAACTCAGATGGGTCTCTCGGCTTTCCAGTCTAGGCTGAAATAGGCATATAGAAATAAATAAATAAATAAATAAATAATAACTGGCCGGGTCCTCTTCTTCCTTCAGGAGGCCCCTTCAGCGGTCTAGGAGAAGTTATCCACCGGGAGAGTGTTCCTATGCACACCTTTGCAAAGTATTTGTTCTCGGCTCTGCTGCCTCATGATCCAGACCTGTCCTATAAGTTAGCCTTACGTGCCATGAGGTGGGTAGCCCGTGTGTCCAGCCTGTTTGCCTCCACCAGAGCAGAAGCCTTCAGTGCCCTCTCTCTCCGCTCGTCCTGCTCCCTCGCCCCCTTTGTCTACTTCCCAGAAGCAAGCCTCCCTTACAGTGGCTTAGGCATCCTCACACGATGTAGGCTGTGGGACACCTTATTACCGAAACACCTGCCCCCCACCCCATACTCACGGTAGATTGTCTGAGCAGGCCCACAGGGTACAATAGACGCGGTGCCTCCCTGTTTTGGAGCCCCTTGGGCAGCCTGAGGAGGGATTTATGTCCTTCCTTAACCTGCTGAGTCACAGGTACAGGTCCCCAGCGGAGTGCAGGATACCCCAAGACCTAGAAATAGCGCTCTATGAGAACCTTGTTTTCTCTTCTCTTTTTAGTGAGGCGGGGGTGAGTGGGCTGGGGGCCGGGGTGCAGGGTTTCTCTGTGTAGCCTTAGCTGTCCTGGACTCGCTTTGTAGGCCAGGCTGGCCTCAAACTCACAGTAATCTACCTGCCTCTGCCTCCCAAGTGCTAGGATTAAAGGCGTGCGCCACCATGCCCGGCTTGAGAACCTTGTTTTAAAACTAGAACAGAATTCTTGGTTTACAAATGTAGCTCTCTGGGAGGTAGCAGACCATACAGAGGAAGAACTTTAGTTAGGCCACAAGACTGAAAACACTCTTTAGCTAAAAAGGAAATTCTTTTTAGGGTGCGTTTCTTACACTCTTCAAGATAACCTTATGCCACTCTACGTGCCCCCCAAATAGGTGGGGGGTTTCCCAGTGCCCAAGTGCCTGCCTGACATATGCTGTAGGTTTAAAACCCTTCACAGCTCTCAGCCTATCTTTCCCTGACCAATTCCTCCCCAGCAGAAAGCAGACTTCCCTAAAGGGGCTCACAATGGCGCTTCCTGGGTCTTCTAGGTTACCTGTTCTCGAAAACTCATCTTCTGCAGGCGACACTCCCCACCCTCACCACATGGTGTCTCTGGTGCCCAGTCGCTATCCTCGCTGGTTCACTCTTGGACACTTGGAATCACAGCAGTGTGAACTGGCCTCCACCATGCTGACTGCTGCCAAAGGTAAGTACAGGTAGATATTAGACTCCACATCCCCACTGTGCCTACCCACCCAGGGCCCCCAGTCTCCTGAGAAAGGGAAGCCGTGTGCCCTATGTTTATAAGAGCAGTGGGGGGGTCTTCATGCTGACTGCTCATGGGAAAGAGCACCTGGATTCAGACCAGAATGTAAGACCTTGAATATAAGAATCATATGATTTCTTTAAGTTTTTGAAAAATGATTTTATATTATATGTCTGTATACATGAGGGCTGGTGTCCAATGAGGTCAGAGGTCAGAGCTAGAGTTAACAGGTGGTTGTGAGCCCCCTGACATGGGTGCTGCCAACTGAACTCCGGTCTCTGCGAGAGCAGTATGCTCTCAACCAAAAGCCATCTCTCCAGCTCTGTAATCAAATTATTTTTATTTATTTTCTTTTTGTTTGTTTGTTTGAGACAGGGTTTCTTCATATAGGGCCTAGCTGTCCTGGAACTTGATCTGTAAGCCAGGCTAGCCCCAGACTCCTAGACATCCACCTGCCTCTACCTCCCGAGCGCCAGGGTTAAAGGTGTGCGCCACCACACCTGGCCTCATAATCAAATGATTTTTAAGTTAACTTTTAAATGTAATCTTCCATCTAATAAAGTCAGTGTCTATTTTTCAACCTCAGTTTCAAAATCCATAAAACGGAGGTCATTGTCAGTGACCTCCCAGCCTCCAAGACCGTTGGAAGACTAGGACAGACCCAAACCTCCATACCACATCACGCTTGGTCAGAGGGCGACTCTGAGCCCCTGTGAGCTCATTGGTCATGTTAGCTCTGCAGGCTCCATCTCAACGAGAGGTGACGTGGAGCTCTAGACCAGGAGCTGCAACAAAGCACCAGCTGCCGTGCGTGCTGGGTGTTTGCACCAGGAAACTGAGTGAACACTTATTTTCACATGTTGCGGGTGGGGGAGGGGGGTGTGCCTTCAGAGGCCAGAAGAGGCATCAGGTCCCAGGGACCTGGAATACAAGCTTTGTAAGGTGCCTGGTGTGGCTGCTGGGATACACACTTGGGTCCTAATGATGGAGCAGGAAGAGCTTCTAACTGAGAAGCTGTCCCTCCAACCCCGTGAACTTGCCTTTTACGGATGTCTAGGAGAATAAACTCAGAAGTGACGGATCTGCAGGATGGACACTTATTTCTTCAGCCACCTCAAGTTGTGGCAAAGTAAGATTATTTTACGACCATCAATTGTAATATTGTGGTGGTAGCTACAGAACTCTGTCAGTAAGACACGGGTGCTAATATCTTCAAGCTCAGAGTCCCTCAGATCCTCAAGCAGGCTTGATTGTAAAAGTGTGTCTCTAACCCAGCGTACCTTCTTGCACACATTACCCACACACTAAGTGGATTGCCTGAGTATTGTGTGGCTGGGCGTGAGCATCGCGTGGAGTCTGCTCAGCGACGTTCTCTTCTGGCTTTAAATCTGACACTCTTCTTAAGCAGATGTCATGGACGGACTTAGGAGACCATGACAAAAAGTCAAGTGCGGTTATGCGGAATGAGTGTGGCAGGTGCTTTCTCTCTGGGAGCTGAGTCCAAAATAGGTACAGGTGATAATAATGAGAGTCAGGAGGAAATGAGCTCATGGCGGTTGAAAATGCCTGCAAATTTACCAGCAACTGGGCTTCTGGATTAAAAATGGCTGACCCCACTGAATCTAGGTGGGGAAAGTCTGTCCAGACTCCCAATGCCAATAGTAGTAAAGGGAATATATGGTGTCTTAGTTGTGAAGAGACACCATGACCAAGGCAACTTTTATAAAGGAGAACATTTAATCGGTGCTGCCTTACAGTCCATTATCATCACAGCGTGAAACACAGAAGTGTGCCGGCGGACATACTGCTGGAGGAGCCAAGAGTTCTACCTCCAGATCCAAAGGCTGCAGAAGGAGGCTGTGTGCCACATGGGGTGTAGCTTAACCTCAAAACCCACCTCCACAGTGACACATTTCCTCCGGTAATGCCGGTCACCCGTCCTAACAGTGCCATTCTTCATGAGCCAAGCAGTCACACACAGGAGTCTATGGAGACCATAGCTATTCAGACCACTGCGTATGGAACTGAGAATGTGCCATTCCTCCATGCTCGGAAAGTTAACCAGCCTTCTTAGCAAACCAGAGGCTGAAGGATGATGGGGTGTCGTGCTCACAAATAGGCAGACACTGTGTGAAGCAGCCGCAAGGATCTGAAAGATGTGATTTCTGTACTCTAGGCTGTATAAAACTTATGGAATGTTTACATATCTATTCATAATTGCCCCCAAAGAGACCAAAGCGTTCTTCAAAAGGTGAGAAGATAAACTGTGATATATCCATACAATGGAATATTGTCTAGCAATAAAACAAAATAAGCTACACACAGGATATATTGCATTTTGCAAGAAGCCAAACTGGAAAAGCTGTGTGATTCCAACTGTATAAAATTATAGTTGCCAGGGCCCCGGGGAAATGGGGAGAGACTGGAGAAACACAGGAGCTCTTAGGACAGTGAAACAAGCTAGTGTGACATTGTGATTTATGGACTCCTGTTAACTGTGTGACACACAGACAATGTACTTTGAAGTATGAACTTCACTGAATTTCAATTGGATCACCAAATATGTATAGGAGAGGTGAGGAGCTGGAGTGATGGCTCAATGGAAGATCTCTGGCTGCCCTTCCAGAGGTCCTGGATTCGATTCTGAGCATCCACATGGTGCCTCACACCTTCTAGCTGCAGGGAGCTTGAGGCCCTCTTCTGACCTCTGTGGGTGCCTGGTGCATACACAGCGCACAGATCTATATACGCAGGTAAAACACCAATATACACAAAATAAAATAACTTCTAGAAAAGAAGATGAGAGAGATGAATCCGTGTCTGTGCCAGGAACAGAAGATCCATATTTAGAGGCGACAGCTTGACCCACCAGAAGGGATGGTAACACAGGAGCATTGGGTAGATTAGCATAGTTCAACTGGTATCTGCCATACTCAGCTTACTGTCTGGGAAACTCAAACCCTGCCTCTGCCTTTTCCAATCACTGTAGGGGATACGCTGAGGCTACGGACTATTCTGGAAGCAATACAGAAGCATATCCATTCTTCCTCCCTCATCTTCAAACTGGCTCAAGATGCATTCAAGATTGCTACTCCCGCGGACAGCAGTACAGACAGCACTCTGCTCAGTGTGGCCCTAGAGCTGGGTTTACAGGTATGGGCATGAGGCCACTGTCCCAGCTTTAGGTTTCTGGACTAATGACAGTTGGCAGAGGATTTTCCAAGGGCACTGAACATGAGCTGTGTCTGGTTCCTTCCGTCTTCCAGAATGCAAGTTCTAGGGTAGACATAAGGTAAGGAGCCTATAAAACTGGCCTCCATTTTAAAGCTAAAGGCCAGGAGTAAAAAGCTTTACTATAGAGTCACCGTCTCCTCTACCTCCACCTTCGTCCACGTCGATCAAGGTATCCTAAGAGTCTTAAGTGTTGTCAGCTGTGAGAACGCCTCATGTCTAGTGAGAGGGGTGGGGAGAAGTTGAGCCTATCCACACACACAGAAAAGACCACTATTTAAATAATGAAAAACTGTTGTTGAGCTGGGGATGTATCTCATTTGGTAGAACGCTTACCTACATGAAATAAAACCCTAGCTTGGACCCCTAGCATTGCACAAGCTGGGCATGGTGGGAATACATCTCTAGTGTCATGGTGGGGAGGTAGAGGCAGAAGGATTAAACATTCTAGGTCAGGAAGAATTGAAGGCCAACCTGGGCTACATGAGACCCTGTCTCAAACAAAAATCTCTATTGCATAAAAGAACAGCATGAGGGAGGAGGGAGGCGAGGAGCCCAGCTGTTGGGCACGGCCACTGGCAATGCCCCTTTTGTGCCTAGGTAATGCGGATGACCTTATCAACCCTTAACTGGCGGCGCCGGGAGATGGTTCGATGGTTGGTTACTTGTGCTACAGAAGTCGGTGAGTCCACCACCTCCCTCTTTGCCCTGGGGAGTTTTGAGCCCCCACTTTTGGGACAGGACAATGAATCCTTAGAGCCGTCCTGTCCTATTTCTATTCCTGGTGGCAAAGGAGCAGCTGTGCTACTAGGAGAGGTGGCCTTGGCTCAGCCACCTGAAGCCCTTTTGCTTGGGCCGTATGCTGATGTCAGCAGCACTCTGACCCTCTGTGACTAGAGAAGTGTCTGAGAGAATGCATTTTCTCTCAGCCACCAGTCCCTCTATGCCCCCTTGGGAGGGAGTCGGCTCAGTGGTTTGGTCCCAGTCTCCATCTATGCTTCTGAAAAATCACAGACAACGTGGAGGCGTAGGAACCATTCTAGAACCCAAAGCCCCAGCACAAGATGCCCTACTTCAGCTAGAACCCCGAGGGACGCTTAGGGCCCCACCATGAGGCAGACAAACCTAGGGCTCTGTTGCTTCGTTTTTCTGAAGGACTGAGGGTTTAGCAAAGACCTGCGGCTGTCTGGCCCGGGAAGGAAGGGATGGGAAGAGACCTCCAAACAGGGTCTGGCCATTTGGGATGCTCCCCTTTCCCCAGTCTGCCTCAGAGCATCCCAAGGCTGCTGAGAAGGAGGGAGCCCTCATCTCTGCAGGCCAAGTTCAGACCCCAAATGGTAATCTAGGCAGACTTGGATCAGGAGCAAATAGCCACTGCTGAGCTCAGGCTCTCCCTGGCAGGTGTGCGGGCCCTGGTGAGCATCTTGCAGAGCTGGTACACACTCTTCACCCCTACCGAGGCTACGAGTATTGTGGCTGCCACAGCCGTATCCCACACCACTATCCTGCGCCTCAGCCTTGACTACCCACAGCGGGAGGAACTGGCTAGCTGTGCTCGCACACTGGCCCTGCAGTGTGCTATGAAGGATCCACAGAGCTGTGCCTTATCAGCTCTTACACTCTGTGAGAAAGACCACATTGCATTTGAGGCAGCCTACCAGATCGCCATCGACGCTGCCGCTGGTGGCATGACTCATTCACAGCTGTTCACTATTGCCCGCTACATGGAGCTCCGTGGCTACCCGCTCCGTGCCTTCAAGCTGGCCTCGCTGGCCATGAGCCATCTTAACCTGGCCTACAACCAGGACACCCATCCAGCCATCAATGATGTGCTCTGGGCTTGTGCTCTCAGCCACTCTCTGGGCAAGAACGAACTGGCAGCTCTCATCCCCCTGGTGGTGAAGAGTGTTCACTGTGCCACTGTGCTTTCCGATATCCTGCGTCGGTGCACAGTGACAGCACCAGGCCTGGCAGGCATCCCAGGCCGCCGCAGCTCCGGAAAGCTCATGTCGACGGACAAAGCTCCTCTGCGCCAGCTACTGGATGCCACCATCAATGCCTACATCAACACCACACACTCCCGCCTGACACACATCAGCCCCCGCCACTACGGAGAGTTCATTGAGTTTCTGAGCAAGGCTCGGGAGACCTTCCTACTGCCCCAGGATGGTCACTTACAATTTGCCCAATTCATTGACAACCTCAAACAGATTTACAAAGGCAAGAAGAAGCTGATGCTGCTGGTGCGGGAGCGCTTTGGCTGAGAAGGTGGATAGCTTGCTGCCAGGGCAGCCTGGGCTCCCAGGTCAGGACAAAGACTCTGAAACATCTGTCTGCCCTGAGAGAACTCTGATCACTTGTGGCTGAGCCAAAAGTACCACAGACCTAAGGACGGGGAGAGTCCGACTCTAAAGCATTCCTGCTTTGGCAAGCTTCTCACTCCAGCTCTCCTGTTCCCGGAGGAGCTGGGCCCTGCAGACCGATCAGAAGCCCCCCACAACATGTCACCTCACGCCCCTCTATCCTGCGTGTCCTGGCCATTGGCCCCTCTCCCTTGGCAAACACAGAACACTTCCGTCTCAGGGATTGCTTAACCAGAGAAACAGAAGCATCTATGGTACTGTAAATACTATAGTATATGTGTTGTCGAGCATTGTAAAGCTGTAACTATTTATAATTCTGACTCTGACTTGATGGGCACTCACAGGAGCTGTGGGCGGGAGGATAGGCTTGCTTTCTGAGGAGACTCACAACCATTTCTCAGGTTTCCCCGTATAGAGTACGTGCTGTTGGCATTGGATAAGTGGGGGCGGCAGGGAGAAAAATGGACAGTTAAAAAAAAATCCAAGTCTTGTCTGTGCAGAAACTGTGGTCTGCAGATAGGACCACTAGCCTAGTGGCCATCGAGGGGCGAGGTCAAGACTGGCTTAGACATTTGTCTCAGAAAGTTACGAACACTGAAGTGGCTGCCTCTGCCTCACATGCCCCAGTAGCCTGCTGAGCATCTGAACAGCAAGTGCAGGGAGAAGACGAAGGCCTGGGAAGCCACTGAGCTTATAGATACATCTGCTCTGGTCACCTTCACGTTAGAGAATCTGCTTTCATCTCCACTTTGTATGTGTGTATGTCTGTATGAACATGTGTCTGTGTACACCCATGTGCACGCCTGTGTCAGTTATGTGTGTAAGCCATGTGACACATATGTTAGACTGTGGGTTTGTGTTTGCTGTTTCATTTTTGTGTGTGTGATAATACATATTTAGCGATATGTCTCCATATTTGGTGTATATGTGCATCTAGGCTCACACGGGTACCTGTGTATAAGCATGTTTGCGTGTGAGTGTATGCCTCCTAACCATGACGTCCGTCCTTGTCTTTGTGCTTGGGGATCTGCATGAGTGTGCCTTCTTTCTGCCAGCTCTCTCTTGCCCATTCCTCAGCCTCTCGCTAGCTGAACACTGGTACCCATCTCTGCGCCTCCCCATCTCCCTTCTCTCAGCAAACACGTTCTGAGCACTAGTGTCCCTCAGCCGCTTCCACTCCATGGTTCTCTTCTTACCCAACCTGTCTTCTCTCTCCGACGCTCTACCTCAGGCTTCCTCTGCCCATGTTCACCGTAGTCCCATTGGTAGTTAATTTGGAGGCTGAACCTGGTTATTCCTAATTTCCATATTCCTAGTGGGTAACCCCTTCTTAGGCCATGCTGACCTCCACAGTGTGTCTCACCACACTCCTGCTACTTCATGACCCCTGAGCTTAGCCAGGAGGTAGCAAGGGCACTCAGAAGAATCCGCTGGATGCAGGTGTCTTCAGTGTTTACTGTTTTGTGTCTTCGTTCCTGACCCGGGCAGGGTTTGCTGGGGAGGGCGGACAGCTAGAGCATGAACTGAGGACCTTCTGTCTGATTTATTTTTCTCTTTAGAAAACTACTTGTCATCTTCTTTATTCCAAACTGACCAGTAAGTTGTATTCCCTGTTCGTGACTACTGATGTGTTGCTGTCCAGCCAAGGGCCCCTACACTGTCTCAGTCCAATGGGTTGGCAAAAAAAAAAAAAGAAGCCACTCCCATTTCTGTATCATGATCGCCCTTTTTTAGCAAGTATGTGAACTCAGTGCTTTTTCTATGAATAAACCATGGATCACAGAAAAGATTTTTCTAAAAGCAGAAATTGTGTTCTCTCAGTAAATGAGGCCTGTCTCTCCTCAGATGGGACAGGGAGCTGGTTAGGCCTATGTACAGTAATGGACAGGGGGAGATTGCTTACCCCACACCGGTCTCCACAGCACTAAAGCACCGCAAAACCTTGTCCTAGGAAACAGTCATATCATAGTGTCTCATGATAAGCAGGATCCCAAGGTTCTGAGGAAGGCAGTGGGTGTGCTTAGAAAACAATGCCCAATGACCATAAGCGCCAGGGCCTGTTTGGTTTCAGAGACCTCTCTGCCTTGGTGCAGGACTAAGCCTAAGGCGCCAGTCCTAAGCAACTTAGCTCTGTGGCTTTCTACCCTCCCACACTGTGATATCAAAGCGAACATCTCCTTAGCTCCTGTTTACCCAGGCCCCATCTTCCCCTCCTGAACTCCAAAATTCTTTAGCCTCTTCTGTGCCCTTTTTGATCTTCTTCTGCTTCCTTCAGAGACACAAAGCTCTGTTTTAGGGACCCTGACTCTTGGTCTGTAACTACCTGGAAAGCTGTACCTAGTATCACGTCACTCTTGGGCTCGGATGGCTGGTAGCATAATTGTAGCATGAGCCTGGTGTTAGTGCTGCAGTGCACGGTCACTGATTGGTACCCGAGTCCTGAGACTTGTGGAAGAAGATGCAGAGGAGGTTTAAGAAAGGGAACAAAGGAGCCAAATCTGGTGTACGCGCCTTTAATCCCAGCTCTTGAGAGGCAGAGGTAGGTGGATCTCTGTTCATCTGAGGCCCTGTTGCGGGGGGGGGGGGGGGGGGGGGGGTTTGGTTGGTAGGGGTGGGAACTAAGTTCAGAAGGAGCTAAGGGTAAGGACATAAATCTTTACAAACAAAGGAACATGTTAGACTCCAACTCTGGAAGTTTTATTCTCCTGGAAACAATCTGTGTTGGTGGCACTCGAGTAGAAAAGCATACACTTAATTCTGTCGAATCAGACGTGAATGCTTGTGTACAGCATCCACAAAGGCTCCTACATGTTCTGGGTCCATGTCAGGGTAAAGCCCGTGCCCTAGGTTGGCAATGTAGCGCTGTGGCCCAAAGTCATCCAACATCTGCTGCACCAGTCGACCAATCTCTTCCTACAGGACCAAAAGGGCACAGTTCATAGGAGAGGCCAGCAAGGCCTCCCTACACAGAATAGTGACGCACACTTAGGCTTCTACACAGTGTTACTGTCATTAATAATACAAAAATATCAGATGCCTCAGATGCACCAGACATTAGGAAAGTAGAAGTGAGGAGCCTGTGAGTTGGCCCAGCAGGGAGGATGGTTGCTACGCAACCCTGACGCCCTCCGTTCAATCACTGGGGCCCATATAAAGGCAGAAGACAACTGACTCACAAAGTTGTCCTCTAACCTCCATATATGCACCGTGGCACACAGGCCCACACACACACACACACACACACACACACAATAATAAATACATCTTGCCGAAAAAGTACAAATGAGAGATGGGGGTGGTGGAGTGTATCCGTAATCTTAGCACTTTAGGAGGTGGAGGCAGGAGAATGAGTTCAAGACCAACCACAGCCACACAGTGAGGCCAGTCTGGGCTACAACGAGACTCCGACTCAAAAGATGGGGACGAGAATTTAGCTCAGTGGTAGAAAGCCTGTCTAGCGAGCACAAGGCTCTGGGTTGTGTCCTCGGCTACAAGGGAGTGACAGTGGGGACGACAAAGGAACAGCCATAAAAATAAAATTCAAATTTTGAAAAAAATTCCTGCTTTCAGCCAGGCGATGGTGTTAAATGTGCTTAGCCCCAGCACTTGGGAGGCAGAGAGTCAGGCGGAGCTCTGAATTCGAGGCCAGCCTGCTCCACAGCGTGAGTTCCAGACACAGTGAGTTCTACACACAGAAGCCCTGTCTCAAAAAACAAACAAGTCCCACTTTCTTAGGGTTTGCATTGTGTGTATAGAATAGAGGGGGAAGTAAAATCATACACACGTGATCACCCAACACTGCACAGTGCGCGGAGGAAGGAAACCCTGAACACACGTGGACCCTCATTACCTCAGATGCATACAAGGCGCAGGGATCCAGGTTCCCCTGCAGAGTCACCGTCTGCCCCACACACTCCCTGAAAGCAGAGCCATTGCCACATTCTTGTCACTATGTATTTGGGGATTTTACCCCCTCCACCTCAGCCTCTCCTTCCCACTCCTCCATCACTTACCGCGCTTTCTTTGGAGCCACTTTCCAGTCAAGCCCAACTACCTCATAGCCAGCCTGGGCCAGCTCCTCCAGGGCAAAATGTCCATCCTTAGCAAAGATGATCTGGAGAAAAAGCAGACATCTGACACTAAGCCTTGCATACCCAGCAGCCTTTCTTGGCTGTGCTTCTACTCCCCTCCAGTGGTGACTTCAGTCCGTGCAGAACTTAGGCCCCAAAGTGCATGTGTTAAACTGTCCCAGACCTCACCATGGGCACTGGAGCCAGACCTGCCTTCTGCAAGCCAGCCTTCACTCGCCTGGCCACATCGCGGATGTAGGGCAGGGCAAACTTGCCAAAGAGCTCTGAGCCAAGGTGTCCTGCGTGGGACTCAAAGAGCTGCAGTGCCTGTAGACAGGTGATAAGAAAATGAAGGTGCAGTTCACGGAGAGGAAGGACCTCAGGCCTGCATACCCGTGTCTTAATTCTCTCAGCGTGACTGTGACTTTAAACCCTGACATTCCCTGAGGCTAGGAGCTCAAGTCCAGTCAACATGTTTTGCCTTAAAAGAAAAACAAAAACAAAACCAAACAAAACAGGCAGTGGTGACTCACACCTTTAATCCCAGAACTCTGGAAGCAGAGGCAGGCAGATTTCTTGAGTTCCAGCCAGGGCTACACAAGGGAATAGGAAGGAAGGAAAGAAGAAGACAGTTCGATTGTGGTGCACAGGACTTTAAGCCTAGCACTTGGGAGGCAGAAGCAGGTGGAACAAACAAAAAACAAAAAACAAAAAAAAAAAAGTTTCCCTTTTCCAGATCCTAGCAGCAGCTTCAGTCTCCAAATACTCAGACCTCTGAGCCCTGTTGAGGGTTCCAGGAAGGGCTTAGAATCTAAATGGTTCTCAACTTGTGGGTCCCAACCGTTTGAGATCAGCTAGTCCTTTCACCAAGGCCACATACCAGGTACCCTGCATATCAGATAGTTACATTACGGTTCACAACAGCAAAATTACAGTTGTAAAGTAACAACAAAATAACGTCATGGATGGGGTCACCCCACCATGAGGGCCTGTATTAAAGGTGGCAGCATTAGGTTGAGAAGCACTCAGATAATGCAACTGGGTCTCTGGAGGAAAAGTAAACTGCTTCCTGCCGTTTAGGAAGCCATTGCTTTGGGTCCTGACCGACCAAGCTGCAGCCTATGTGTCCCTTAAGCCTCACCTGAGCACCAGCAGCCACTTGTCCTATTAGATACGGCACCAGAGCATCAGTGAGTATGCCAAGCAGCTTGTGACTGGCCTGTGGCTTTTGGTAGAGCCATCGCTTGGCCTGAGCCATGGTGCTGGAACTGCCGCCTTCAACCATGTACGTCATCAGGGTCCACTGCGGAAGAATACAGATGTCACTGCGTCGAATCCCTTGTCTGTCCCAGAACCTCCCAGAACGACCTCTTCATGCTCCAGGCCACATCCCTGTGCCAAATTACCGGAGCGCCACCAAAGCCGATTAGCGGCACACGGCCGGCCAGCCGTTGTCGGGTAAGGGTGATGGCTTGGAACACATAGCTCAGCTCTGAAGCCACTTCTGCTGGGTCCCGTAGACGGTCTAGGTCCCGCTCTTCTCTTAATGGCTCTGGGAAGCTGGGTCCTTTGCCAGGTACCATGGTTACCTCCATGCCCAGTGCCTTAAAGACGATAAAATATCTGGGTTCACAACCTGGGTCTCAGAGGGAAGGGTTCTCTACAATCACGTGACAAGGAAAGAAAAGAATAACCACCCGCCCTCCCCCAGCAAGCCCCAGTTATGTGTTTAACATGAAACCTGATAGGACAGAGGATTTGGCCCCGCCCCCCCCTCTTTTTTTTTTTTTTTTTTTTTTAAAGCCCACACTCCAGGACCAGGATTGAGTACCTGGGGTACCACAAGGATGTCTGAGAAGATGATAGCAGCATCCAGAGGGAACCTTCGCAGTGGCTGTAGGGAATAGCAAATGGTTAGTAAGGCAACACACTGAAGATAGAAATTCTGCCCTCACTTGGGGAGCCCTCACCTGCAGAGTCAGCTCGCAGCAAGCCTCGGGAGAGCGACAGGTGCTGAAGAAGTCCTGGGCAGCCCTGGTTTGCCTAAACTCTGCAGGAGGAGAAGCAGGACAGGACCCGGCCATGAGTTATCCCAAAGTGACCATCCGCTCCTGAAGAACTTCACCTTCTAGAGTTTCAGGCTCTACCTAGACCACAGCGTGGCCCCTGACCTGGCAAGTATCGGCCTGCCTGTCGCATGCACCAAACGGGAGTGTAGTCTGTTTCCTCTCCCCAAGCTGCTCGCAGGAACGTGTCATTCTTCAGCTCCGGAAAGTTCTGGAGTCTGGCGATCAGGTGGAGGGTAGAGGTAGGAGTAAATGTCATTATGCTAGACTGGGGTTTGGGGAAGGCGCGGGAAGGATCTGGGATCAGCCAGGCTGCTATCTGCTGCCTCCAGGCCCGCTTGCAAACCGTAGCTCCCCACCCATTCCGCCTCCTATCAGGTGGCGCACAAGCCTCCAGGAGGGGGCCCCCCCCCACTAGGGCCTCTTTCCTACACGTTTTCCCACTTTCTCAAACTCAAAAGAAATTGGAAGGGCTGGGGGAATGGGATGAAAATCCAGTAGGGAGAGTTGGGGGGGGGGGGGAGTTAATCTCGGGAACCGGGCCGCCAGCTTCTGAAGCTGGCGATCCCCAAAGTGAGAGAGAAAGGGTTAGAGTTGACGGCCCCAGGTCCTAGTTAGAAGTTCTGAGTCACCCCCGAAAGAAAGTCTTGGAACGCAGCCCCGCAAGGTAGTCTCTGGAATGGAGGTTGGGAGGAGGGGGCAGGGTACGGGGAAGGTTCCGTTCCAGGGTTGGAAGAGTTGGAATCTCAGAGAATTGGGTTCGTACTCTGGAGATCTCTCGAAAATAAGAGTTTAAGGAAATAGCCCTGATTTGGAAGAGTCGGATCAGAAAGCAACGCAGCTACAGCGCGGGCAGCGGAAAACTCACCCCGACCCGTTCGCCTCCATGGTAAACAGTACTTGAGCGGTCACCGCTTTAATCTGAGTCTCCGCCCCCACAGCCCAGGCACCGCCCCTTCCTGAGAGACTCTTGGGCGTCGCCATATTGAGAGCCACGTGACCAACCCAGTGACAGCTCTGGGGCTGCCCTTCCTGCTGCCCGTAGGACCCCAACAAACTTCCACCGTAAAGTCCACTGTTGCGACGCAGTAACAAATGGCTCTTTTTTTTTTTTTTTAAAGTTTTTATTTTCCCTCCTCATCTGTGGTCTGAAATCCTGAAGTCTTGGCCTAAGTCTCGCTCGCTCTCCCATTTGTGAGTCTAAGAATGTTGTCTGGCAAACAAATGATGCAAAAGGCTGTATGAGAACTGAAGATTTTATGCTCTGCGTTTACATTACCCACTAATTTGTAGGAATGCTAGAGTGCTGAGCAAGACAGGGAAAACAGAAATCGGTAATCACGTTTAAGTGGGTAACGATTACTGGTCTCCTGGAATTAGAAGCAACAAATAGCATCTATCCAGAATGATTGAACATTCCTGTCAGCTGCTGGGGAAGGGGATCATTCTACGATCTCTTAGGAGAGATAGCGTAACAAATTTTAAAAGATTTATCAGGCTGGGGTTGGTGGGGCATGCCTTCACTCCCAGCACTCTGGAGATAGAGACGGGAGAATCTCTGATCTCAAGGCCAGCCTGGTCTAGAGAGTGAGTTCCAGGAAAGCCAGGGCTACACAAAGAAACCCCGGTCTCTTAAAACAAAACAACGACAAAAAAAAAAACAAAACAAAACCCTCCAATTGTAATATTCGTTGGGGACGGGGACACAAAAACAGGAAGCCAAGGCATCAGAAAAATTGTAGTTATCCAAAGTAGATCGGATAGTGGCTTGAACAAGGGTAGTAGCACTAGCTTGGATAAAGCCAGTGAAGAGGATCAGCTTGGGCTACATAACGAATCCCTATCCCAGGAGTCTAATTTTGAGTCTGGTTTAATTCGCTATAAGGACGGGGGTGGATGGGGGGGTGTCACAAAGTAGGGAATATCCGGAGTGTCAAAGTACACCTGACAATACGGTGGCACGGGGTGTGCATTTAATCCAAAACATACGGCAAAGACGGGTGGAAGGTGGGACAGGGCGTGGTGGGAAGCTCAGTTTGCAGTGCCCCGGCTGCTGTAGGGCAGGGTTTCCCTGGACGGGTCTTAGCTCGGCGGCTGCACCATGGCTGGCCCGGGCCCCGGCGCGGCGCTTGAGTCCCCGCGGCAGCTCCTGGGCCGCGTACGCTTCCTGGCCGAGGCGGCGCGGAGCCTCCGGGCCGGGCTGCCGCTCCCCGCGGCGCTGGCTTTCGTGCCGCGAGAGATGCTCTACAAGCTCTACAAGGACCCGTCGGGACCGTCGCGCGTGCTGCTGCCGGTGTGGGAGGCAGAGGGCCTGGGGCTGCGTGTGGGTGCGGCGGGCCCGACCCCGGGCACAGGCTCGGGACCCCTACGCGCTGCCCGTGACAGCATCGAGCTCCGGCGAGGAGCCTGCGTGCGCACTACCGGCGAGGAGCTGTGCAACGGCCACGGGCTCTGGGTGAAGTTGACCAAGGTGCGCCCTGGCTCTCCGGGACCCCACAGAAGTCCCCCTGGAACCAGCCAAAGCCTTGGTTGTCCCGCCCCCTTTCCCCCACCCCCCCGCATCCTATAAGTGCTCTTTGCCCTGGGCTGGGCAGGGCGAACAGTTGAACGGTTCCCGGATGCCTGTCCCCTGAAGGCTGTCCCCCATCTGGCACATCCCTGCAGGAGCAGCTGTCCGAACACCTGAGTGACTGCGGCCTAGACGAAGGCTGGCTCCTAGTGTGTCGCCCGGCGGAGGGCGGGGCCCGCCTTGTACCTATCGACACTCCCGACCACCTGCAGCGGCAGCAGCAGCTCTTCGGTGTGGACTACCGGCCCGTGCTCAGGTCCTGCAACGAAAAAAAAAAAAAAACTCGATTTGGTGTCTGGCGAGCTCAGGGAGTTTAGAAACAACCACCAAAATTAAAGCCTCGGGTTGGTTGAGAGATTGGGATGATGTGGGGTAAGAACAGGCCGAAATGAGACCTGAAGAGGAAACAGATCTCGGAGGTGGCTGTCTGCCCTGTTGCCCGTGCCTTCCTCCTCATTTACCCTACTCTGTGCCCACAGATGGGAGCAGGTGGTGGACCTAACGTACTCACATCGCCTGGGGTCCAGGCCTCAGCCAGCAGAGGCATACACGGAAGCTGTACAAAGGCTCCTGTAAGTTTCCCCCGAATGGGGTGGGAGAGGAAGGGAACCGGGCCTGAACCCAACCTAACTAGGGGGTTGGCTTGCCTAGCTATGTGCCCCCAACATGGACATATGAGTGCGACGAGGACCTGATCCACTTCTTATATGACCACCTGGGCAAGGAAGATGAGAACCTGGGTAGCGTGAAACAGTATGTGGAGAGCATAGACGTTTCCTCCTACACGGTGGGTACCGAGACTACTCCTCTTCCTCTTCCTCCTCCTCCTCTTCCTCCTCCTCCTCCTCCTCCTCCTGGGGCTAGATACAGTCGCATCCCTCAGTGCTTGGTTCAGAACTCCCATCACCAAACCGGTGCCAAACCAGCGTCCCTACAGGCCATACTTCGTCCCACTCCCCTTGGGACTTCTTTAAGGACCCCAGACGCTCTTCCTACCCGCCACCTACCCCAACTCTACTGTTTCTCTGTTTCCTGGGCCAAAACACATGCCTGGTGCCCGGTGTGACTCCACCTCTCCGCCCCCTACCTCAGGAGGAATTCAATGTGTCCTGCCTGACAGATAGCAACGCAGACACCTATTGGGAGAGTGATGGGTCCCAGTGCCAACACTGGGTACGGCTCACCATGAAGAAAGGCACAATTGTCAAGTGAGTAGGCTCTGCGCAGGACAGGGTGGGTGAGCCCCGTGCTGCTTGCATCCCTGGAGACTCACTCAGACACACACACACTCTGAGTCCTTAGGAAGCTGCTTCTCACAGTGGATACCACGGACGACAACTTCATGCCGAAGCGGGTGGTGGTCTACGGGGGCGAAGGGGACAACCTGAAGAAGCTGAGTGACGTGAACATTGATGAGTGAGCAAGCTGCCCTGGAGGGGGAAGTGGGGCCAGCCTCAGCTTGGATGGGATCCCCGAAGTCTCTGAAGGTCCGAGTCAGCAAGCGTCTGAACCGCTTTCTACCTGTCTCCTAGGACCCTGATTGGGGATGTCTGTGTCTTAGAGGACATGACAGTCCACCTTCCAATCATCGAGATCCGAATCGTGGAGTGTCGAGGTGGGCCTCCCGGGATGGACGGGGAAGGGAGGGGTTAGGGTGAAACTATGGGACCAGAGATAGGATAGGTATACAGTGCTGGGTATAAGCCAGCCTTAAACCCAGAGAGGAAGGAAATGGGTTGGGATCCACAGTATCCCAGCAGTAGAAAGGGGTGTGTGTGTGTGTGTGTGTGTGTGTGTGTGTGTGTGTGTGTGTGTGTGTGTATCATGTGATAGAATCTCTGACCCCTCCATGAGAAAATGCCAGAGATAGGATAGGTATACAGTGCTGGGTATAAGCCAGCCTTAAACCCAGAGAGGAAGGAACTGGGTTGGGATCCACAGTATCCCAGCAGTAGAAAGGTGTGTGTGTGTGTGTGTGTGTGTGTGTGTGTGTGTATCATGTGATAGAATCTCTGACCCCTCCATGAGAAAATGCCAGAGATAGGATAGGTATACAGTGCTGGGTATAAGCCAGCCTTAAACCCAAAAGAGGAAGGAACTGGGTTGGGATCCACAGTATCCCAGCAGTAGAAAGGTGTGTGTGTGTGTGTGTATGTGTGTATTATGTGATAGAATCTCTGACCCCTCCATGAGAAAATGCCAACCATTGGGAGCCATTCCCAGGTCTGAGGACCTAGGAAACAGCAGTCACAGTAAATGCCCACACTGACTCCATCCTCAGATGATGGGATTGATGTTCGTCTTCGAGGGGTCAAGATCAAGTCATCTAGACAGCGGGAGCTAGGGTTGAATGCAGACCTGTTCCAGCCGGTCAGTCTGGTGCGATATCCACGCCTGGAAGGCACTGACCCGGAAGTACTGTACCGCAGAGCTGTCCTTCTGCAGAGGTAGCTATAGTCCTGGCCCTCCAGGTCTGTCCTCCCCTCCCTAAGCCTCAGGAATCTGCAAAGAGGTGTCTGCTTTGAGGGCCAGAGCATCTCCTGAGCCTTGCTTCTGTCCCTGTGGGTTAGAGGCTGAAGTCTTACATTCATGCCAAACGCTTTTTGATTTGGTTTGGTTTGGTTTGGTTTGGTTTTCCCCAGACAGGGTTTCTCTGTGTACTCCTGGCTATCCTGGACTGACTTTGTAGACCAGGCTGGCCTCGAACCCAGATCCGCCTGCCTCTGCCTCCCGAGTGCTGGGATTAAAGGCGTGCGCCACCACTGCCTGGCTTTCATACCAAACTCTATCTTCACTCACTTCCATAGATTCATCAAAATCCTGGACAGTGTCCTGCACCACCTGGTACCTGCATGGGACCACACGCTGGGCACCTTCAGTGAGATTAAGGTGAGTCTGGGCCCTGCAGAACCTGTCTGGGCATTGGGCTCCTCCTTCTGGTTCTTCTAGTTCTCACTCTGTAGCAGCAGAAAGTTCCTGAAACCCCCCCTAGGGCTAGACCCTTGCTGGTTCTGGAAACCAAGAAGAAAGCCAGACCCAAGTGATGGAAAGTTAGTGTTTGAGGGGCTAGCTCCCAGACAGGCATGTGAATATGCCATAGGAGGACGAAAAACAACAGCATGGACGGGCAGCTATGAGAAAGGCTCACGGCGGGTGCTGCGGCAGCCCCACATGACTTAGGAAGACAATAGAGTGGATGTGACGTGCGGGAGGCTGCAGAGGGCTGACAGAAAGCATGGTCTCTTCTCAAGAGCCTGTGTAGCAGGGACTTTTAGAAAGCTTGTAAAGTAACGTTAGATTTGCATAGTTGGTGGTTTGGTTTTGGTGTTTTGTTTTTAATGATTTATTATATATTCAGTATTCTGCCCATATGTGCTCCTGCCTGCCACAAAAAGGCACCAGATCTCATTACAGATGGTCTTAAGCCACCATGTGGTTGCTGGGAATTGAACTCAGGACCTTTGGAAGAGCAAACAGTGCTCTAAACTTCTGTGCCATCTCTCCAGCCCAGTTTTGGTATCTTTGAGACAGGGTTTCTTTGTGTAGCCCTGGCTGTCCTGGGACTTGCTCTGTAAACCAGGTTGGCCTCCAACTCAGAGATCCCCCTGCCTTGGCTTCAGCTGGGCGTGGTGGTGCACGCCTTTAATCCCAGCACAGAGGCAGCCAGATTTCTGAGGCCAGCCTGGTCTACAGAGTGAGTTTTAGGACAGCTAAGGCTACACAGAGAAACCCTGTCTCCAAAACCAAACCAAACCAAAAAAAGTTCCTTTTCATAGTTTAAGGAAAGAACTAGAGGCAAGAACAACTGGACAAAGCTTGGCCTGGAATGGCAGGATGGGTCTAGGCATAGAGGAAAGCCCCCTGGACGGAAGCTGACCACACTGACCCTGCCCTGGCCACCTTCCCTCACCAGCAAGTGAAACAGTTCCTACTGCTGTCACGCCAGCGGCCCAGCCTGGTGGCACAGTGCCTGCGTGACTCAGAGAGCAGCAAGCCCAGCTTCATGCCACGGCTGTACATCAACCGCCGCCTTGCCATGGAGCACCGCGCCTGCCCTTCTCGGGACCCTGCCTGCAAGAATGCAGTCTTCACCCAGGTCTGCACCACCTGGACTGACTGGGGGCTTGCTGCAAGGGGGGCTTGGGCAAGATCTTTGGGCAAGAATAGGGACAGCTAGTCAACATTTACCATAGGCGTTCCTACAGCTCCCACTCACTCCCATTTTCTCCCACCCACCTCCCCCAGGTTTATGAAGGCCTCAAGCCTTCTGACAAGTATGAAAAGCCCTTGGACTACAGGTATGGCCTGAGGGGAAGGGACTTGCCCAAGGCGTATCCGTCCACACACTGCACCTGGCAGCTCTCACTATTACCGCTCTGTGGTCCCTTTTCCCGGCTGGTTAATGTGCCTGAGCGCAGTCCTGGAATAGCAGAGACCCATCATCCCTGCTTGCAGGTGGCCCATGCGCTATGACCAGTGGTGGGAATGTAAATTCATTGCAGAAGGCATCATTGACCAAGGTGAGGCCTTGACGGGTCCCAATTGTTGTCCTATTAGAGTGTTAGAGCCTTTGGGGACTCTGGTGTGCCCAGCTGAGAGCATTTGTCATTTCAGGCGGAGGTTTTCGTGACAGCCTGGCAGATATGTCAGAGGAGCTGTGCCCCAGCTCAGCCGACACCCCTGTGCCTCTCCCCTTCTTTGTGCGCACGGCGAACCAGGTGATCATCTCCCCACCCACCACCCAAGTTCTGCTGTCTCCGCAAATCTCTGGAAAACCTGATAGAGCTAGAGGGGGCAATGGAGGGACTGAGTTACCTGAGGCAACCTCTGACAGGGAGAGGAGCACACTGTGTACGTTAGGAAGGATGGGGTGGGGGGTGGGGGCCTGGACTTCCGGTGAAATCCTTGGGGTACTCAAGGTAGGAAAATAGGGTCTACTCCATGTCCTACTGACAGCCGTGTCTCTGGGGCAGGGCAATGGTACTGGCGAGGCCCGGGACATGTACGTACCTAATCCCTCTTGCCGAGACTTTGCCAAGTATGAGTGGATCGGACAGCTGATGGGGGCTGCCCTCCGGGGTAAGGAGTTCCTGGTGAGTAACCCAGTCGTCACTCGGCTGAGCCCAGGCCCCTCCGAAGAAGGGCCAGCAAACCCGGAGGGTTCAGTAAGAAGGCAGCTGTGTCTGTCACACAGGTCCTGGCCCTGCCTGGGTTCGTGTGGAAGCAGCTCTCTGGTGAGGAGGTGAGCTGGAACAAAGATTTCCCAGCCGTGGACTCGGTGCTGGTGAGTAGGGCCCAGAATCCCATTTCTGCTGCGCAGACCCACTGTCCCCCGACACATGCGTTCCCTCTCTAGATATCTTTGCTCCGGTTACTCCTAAAGTTCTTACCTCCAGCTCCCATGTTTCCGTAGCCTGGGGTCACATACGCATCTGCCTCAAGCGAGCCTTGGGCTCTGCAGCCGCTTCACCTTACCCCTAGTCCCCTGCCCCGGCGCTCCAGCTCAGAGCTGCTCTGTTTTTTGCCTTAAAAGCAAAAGCAAAAAACAAAACAGGCGGGTGTGGTGGCACACACCTTTAATCCTAGCACTTGGGAGGCAGAGGCAGGCGGATCTCCTTCAGTCTGGCCAGCAAGTCCAGGATAGCCAGGGCTACACAGAGAAACCCTGTCTCACAACAAAAACAAAAACACCCAAACCATTTGTGTTTGGGGTGTGTGTGTGTATGAGAGAGGAAGGGGGAGAGGGATCGGACAGGTGCATGCACCATGGTACACATGGAGAGGTCAGAGGCCAGCTTTTGGGAATTGATTTTCCCTGTGTTCATCCTGGGGGTTGAACTCGGCATCAAACTTGGTGGCAAGTGCTTTTATGCACTGAAACATCTTGCCAGCCCTGTTTTCGCTTCTTGCAGTAGAGGACACAGAGCCGAGGATGGCCGAGGATGGCCTTGAACTCCTGGTCTTCCTGCTCCAACTCCTAAGTGCTAGGATTACAGGCACATGCAGCCATGCTTGGGGGTCACCTTTCACTCCCCTCCCCCACATCCTGCCAAGTCTCTCCCTGGAATTAGCCTGCATCTCCTGTCTCATCGCTATCCTTAGGGTTCAGGCCACCTTTCCTTCTGTTCCAACCAAGTGTTGTAAAAGCTAGTGTCCATCTTGTTTCCATGCTACCAGAGTAATTTATTTCAGTCATTTGATGGCTTGGCTCTGGGCTCAGGACAGGGCAAACCCTGTAAGTGCCTCCCATGACTCCTGTATCTCTGCCATTTGACTCATACTCAGGCTCCAGCAGAAAAACCTCAGGCCTTTTGATTCTTCAGCTTTGTCCAAGATGTTCTCTCTCCCGACTTCCCTTGTGGCCAAGCCGGGTGCCGTTTCCTGCAGGGGACTTTCCCTAAGCTCCGGGGCTGGTGCGGTAGCATCTTGATGCCTTCGCAGCCCTTCCTGTGGGCAGCTGACATCCCTGCCTCCCCAACCTCAGGTGAAGCTCCTGGAGGTGATGGAGGGAATGGACAGAGAGACGTTTGAGTTCAAGTTTGGGAAGGAGCTAACATTCACCACCGTGCTGAGCGACCAGCAGGTCGTGGAGCTGGTCCCTGGGGGCGCGGGCATCGTGGTGGGCTATGAGGACCGTTCTCGCTTCATCCAGCTGGTGCAGAAGGCACGCCTGGAGGAAAGCAAGGAGCAGGTAGTGAGGCAGAAGCTTCGGGCCCTCCCAAACCCCACTGGCAGGCAGCCAGTCCCAGCCCTGATGCTGGCCCCTACTGTGCCCCTCATTCCTGTGGGTCAATGAGTCCAGAGATGGCCCCAGTGAACGCTGAAAGTGGCGCCCTCTTTCCCAGCCGGGCCTTTCCCTCCCTAGGTAGCAGCCATGCAGGCAGGGCTGCTGAAGGTGGTACCACAGGCTGTGCTGGACCTGCTGACCTGGCAAGAGTTGGAAAAGAAGGTGTGTGGGGACCCGGAGGTCACTGTGGATGCTCTGCGCAAGCTCAGTGAGTTCTCGGTGACAGGGCGGGAAGCTTCAAAGGGGCGGGACTTACGGACCATCAGAATGAGGCCTAAGAAGGAATTCTTGCCTTGGCCCCTCCAGCTCGGTTTGAGGACTTTGAACCATCTGACACACGAGTGCAGTACTTTTGGGAGGCTCTGAACAATTTCACCAACGGTCAGTAGAGGGCAGACTGCTGCTTGCATTGCCGAGGGACGTGGCCTGTGGCCTGAAGAGGCCGATTAGAGGTGACAGAACCTCCTTGACGGGCAGTGCAAGTGTCAATTTTCTTCCCCTCCACCCAGAGGACCGGAGCCGTTTCCTGCGCTTTGTCACTGGCCGCAGCCGCCTCCCAGCTCGGATCTACATCTACCCAGACAAACTGGGGTGAGCCTGAGTACAGAGAAGGGCTTGAGGTGCCTCCCACATACACCCGTCCCTCTAGGAGCTTCCTAATCGTTTGCCCTTCAAAACCCCCAGCTATGAGACCACAGACGCCCTGCCCGAGTCTTCCACCTGCTCCAGCACACTCTTCCTCCCGCACTATGCCAGGTGAGCTCTCCTCAGTGTGGGAGGGTAGCTGGCAGTGACGTGCCCCCCCCGGGGGGGGGGGCAGAGCTGCCTGATTAGCTCCCTTCCTCCCTCCCTCAGTGCCAAGGTGTGCGAGGAGAAGCTCCGCTATGCCGCCTACAACTGCGTGGCCATCGATACTGACATGAGCCCCTGGGAGGAGTAAGGCTGTGCCTAAGTTCATCCTGCTGCCCTCACCAGGCAAGCCCAGCTTGGGTCTCGATGGAGGTGATGGGTTCAGAAAATCTGAGCACAATGGGCACTGTGCCTGTGCATGGCTGCACTGGCAGCCATGAGTGCACACTGTGAATCCAGCCCCCACAGACCCACGAGCCCTGCCCGTGCTGGGGCTTGTTTCCCCAGGCATTTACCCTCTATGAGAGGGAATCTTCCACAAGCCCAGCACAAGCTGCCAGCTCTGAGCTACTTGAAGGGGCATCTAGCTCCCCAACCCATGACTGATTGTCTCTTGCTTCCCTCCATTTTCCCTCTTTTTTCTAGCGCAGCCATGGCTCAAAATGTTTAAAAATTGGTAGGATGGTACTTTAAGCAAGGAGCCAAGGGCAGATAGAGAGCGGTCCTCTTCCTGGGTCATGTATCCCAAGAATGAAGGCCATTTGGGTACCCCATCCCTTGCATACTGGTCTCCCTTCCACAGCAGAGGTGTGTGCGCTCTGCCCTTCCTTGGCTCAGTGTGTACGCTCATTAACACTCAGCCTCTGTCAGCAGCCAGAACTACTCTCTTCTGTGTCATATCCCGCCCAATTCCATGTCTGCTCTTTCACCCCCAAGGTTTTCCAGTTGAAGATCCTTCTGTCCTTGCTGAAATTTCAGTAAGTTCCCTGTTACCCTACTCTAAGGCCTATTTACTAAGCTTGCTCTGAGGGCTGTGCACACCCCTCCAGCCCTCACCCATGGGCCTCTATGACACACCTTTAGAAAGTCCTATACATGGGGAAATTGAATAAATGAATGAATTTGTTTCCTTAGAACGTGGTTTTGGGGATCCCTACTAAACTCACAGTGCTCCTAGAGCATCGTGTGTCCTGAGCTGCCACCTGCTGGTCGCAGGGGGATATGTGCCTGATAGGCGTGCAGGAGGGCAGAAGGCTGGCATCTTTGGAGATGATTATAGCGATGTAGACCTTGGAAGCCCACTTCCAGACACAAGCGAGCAGAAGGCCAGCACATGCAGGGTAAAGCTGGGGTGGCTGATGAGCCCGCCAGATTCTGACAGACCACCTGGGAGCACCTGTCTGCCCCCAGGTGCCACACGACGGGTACAGAGACTCCTAGCCTTCTCTCACCCCAAGTACTTGCACCCTCAAGCACAGTCCAGTGGACAGTTGTCGTGGTATCCTGGTTCAGTGTACAACAGTTGGCTGCCTATCAGAGCAGACCGTGCCATAAACTCTTTCCTAACGTGTCCTCTAGAGCTCACACTGCCACTGAGGAAGCCCTTTTACTGCCCTCTTCACATAGCTGTGTGTGTGCCCAGACCTCTCCCTCCCAAACTCTGAAGCTCACACCCACTGAGTCTCCAGGGGCCCCACAGGAGACATGAGCACCCTCCCTCGGATCTGAAGCCGCAGGAACCCCAGCAGCTGCACATCCACTACACTCTGCTCCTGTCAGCCAGCTCCCCTAGCCCTGCTGCTGGAAGGGAACCATCCTCACTTCTGTCAGGGAAGGCCCTTCCCTGCAGGTGCCGTGGGCTAGTTTGTCTCTGTGCCCGGATGGATAGGTGCCCTTAGCATCTTTCACACCATATTCTGCAGCCTGCTTTCTATTTACGTATGCATTCATTTATAAATGAAGCACCGGGGCTGGAGAGATGGCTCAGGGGTTAAGGGCACTGCCTGCTCTTCCAGAGGTCCTGAGTTCGATTCCTAGCAACCACGTGGTGGCTCACAACCATCTATAATGTGATCTGATGCCCTCTTCTGGCCTGCAGCTGTACATGCAGGCAGAGCACTGTATACAACATAATAAATTAATCTTTTAAAAAAAGAAAAAGTGGGCTGGAGAGATGGCTCAGAGGTTAAGAGCACTGTCTGCTCTTCCAGAGGCCCTGAGTTCAATTCCCAGCAACCACATGGTGGCTCACACCATCTAGAATGAGATCTGTGGTGGCTTCTTCTGGTGGCCAGGCACACATGCAGGCAGAACATTGTATACATAATAAATCAATCAAAAAGAAGAGAAAAGAAAATGAAATGGAGCACAGGGTACATGTGTCAGGCACCAGGTGGAAAGCACTGCAGCTAAGTTTTTTTTTCTCCATGGCACTCAGTCCCCACAGAAGTCTAGAGGGAACACTGCTGCACCTTTCTCGTTATGTAACTGTGGAGCAAGCGTCTTCTTGGTGACAAGTTATCCTACTTCTAAGTGTGGATCCACTAAAACATACTCTCTCTTTTAAAAAGATTTGTTTTATTTTTTTAAATTATGTGTATATATGTCTGTGCGGGGATGTGTATACGTGAGTGTAGGCACCCAAGGAGGCCAGAAGAGGACACTGGACCCCTGGAGCTGAAATGACAGGTGTTTGTGAGCCACCTGATACAGGTGCTAGGAACTAAACACGGGTCCTCTGGAAGCGCTATAGCTGTTCTTAACTGCTGAACCATCTCTCCAGCCCCGTAAACATTTCACTCTTTCTATGTTTCATCTATGGAAGTATCTCTGAGAAACACTTCCTCCAGTCCCCACTTTTGTTTTGTTCCTGAGACAGGGTCTAGTTGCATAACCTTGGCTAGCCTGGTCTGAAACTCCTTATGTAGACCAGGCTGGCCACAAGCTTGCAGCAGTACTGCCTCTGCCACCCAAATGCTGAGGGGCCCTCTGATGTGAAGGGTTTTCTGCCATTACCTGCTCTGGGGCATCCTGTGGGTTGCAACTGCTTTCCTCGTTAATAAGGTAAGATCACTCTCATTAAGTTGCTGTGACTGTAGATGTGTGGTTTGTGACCGCGTCAGCAGTTGTATGATCAGCTTTTTTGTTTTGTTTTGTTTTGTTTTTTGTTTTTTTGAGACAGTGTTTCTCTCTGTAGCCTTGGCTGTCCTAGACTCACTTTGTAGACCAGGCTGGTCTCGAACTCACAGTGATCCTTCTGCCTCTGCCTCCTGAGTGCTGGGATTATAGGCGTGTGTCACCACCACCCAGCTATCTCTTGTGTTTTTTAAAGAAATGAAAATCCCAAAATTGTTGGACCCTACAGCTGGACCCTTATTTTATTCAGCTATATCCCAAGAGCCTAACGTTGTCCTCGGGCAGGAGACTAGGCGACTGGAGTGGGGAGTAATTCTGAGCAGGCATTGGCTGTAGGCACTGAGTAAATACTTGTTGAGTGGCTAAACAGAATATGACCTCAAAACCATATTTTCCAATTAAAAGGGACAGGACCAACAGTCTGAAACATGATAAAAGTGGGGAAACTACCAAATTAATCAAATTAGTTCTTTAAAATCTGGTCCATCAGCTTAGAACACCAATGTCCATATCCTTGACCTTCAGAGTCACCGATGGTGGGCATCTTTGTGCGAGAAGAAGTCCTAGATATGGACGCTCTTGCCAAGCACCTAATAGTAACCAACACAGCATCATTTGCTCTCTAACTCTGATTGTCCTCTGGGCAATCACCAGGCTCATGTGCAAAAACTAAGTGGGAAGGACTTTAGTTCCTGCAATTAGTGGTCAAGTAGTTTCTTTTCTCATTCTTTTTTTTTTTTTTTTTTTTTTTTTTTTTTGGTTTTTCGAGACAGGGTTTCTCTGTGTAGCCTTGGCCATCCTGGACTCACTTTGTAGACCAGGCTGGCCTCGAACTCACAGCGATCCACCTGCCTCTGCCTCCCGAGTGCTGGGATTAAAGGCGTGCGCCACCACGCCCGGCTCTTTTCTCATTCTTATCACTCACTCGGTGCTCTAAAAAATAACAAGTCTTCAGCACACTGACAAGCCCATAGCCAAGTGGAAGAGATGAACATTATGATGTGGCCAGCAAATTCCCAAAGAGGGCTCTCTGGCGGACTGTGCAAAGAATATTTGTGAGCCAAGGCCCAACTTTGGAAAGGTTTCTTTTGGCTCACACTGCGAAGAATTTGCCCTCTTGAGCTTACCCATCCCATATGTATATAGTATGTGTTTGAGTACACACACACACACACACACACACACACACACACACACACACACACACATACACCCCTTGGGAAAGAAATGAGATATAGCGGGGCTCAGTGGCACAGGCCTGTAATCCCAGAACTTAGGGAGGACAGAGGCAGGTGGATCTCTGTAAGTTTGAGGCCAGCCTGGTCTACAGAATGAGTCCAGGACAGCCAAGGCTACACAGAGAAAACCCTATCTTGGGGGGGGGGGGGAAGAAAAAGAAAGAAATGAGACATAATCACTTGTGAACATTATAAGAAACATCTTTTTTCTCTTTTTTCGTTCATTGGTTCTTCAAGACAGGGTTTCTCTGTGTAACAGTCCTGGCTGTCCTGGAACTCACAGAGAGCTGTCTTGTCTATGCCTCCTGAGTGCTAGGATTAAAGGTGTGTACCATCCTGCCAGGAAGAACAACTCATTTCTAATGAACATTTATAAAGTACCTCCTGTATATTTGATATATACTAATATGCATGAGGCTGATCACATGAGAATAACATGAACTGACTTAGAAGGAAACTAGAGGGGGCTGGAGAGATGGCTCAGTGGTTAAGAGCTCCACCTGCTCTTCCAGAGGTCCTGAGTTCAATTCCTAGCAACCACAGGGTGGCTCACAACCATCTATAATGTGATCTGATGCCCTCTTCTGCAGATAAAGCACTCATATAAAATAAATAAATCTTAAAAAAAAAAAAAAAAAGAAGGGAATTTGAGGAGGTGGTATCAGTGGCCTGGGCTCTGGTCTAGTTTTCCCATCGCCAAATAGGATATTGAAGGAAAATTGCAGCTAATTAAATATTATTCACTTAGCACAACTTGGGTCCTGGGAAGAAGGGAGCAAATAAAATATAGCCCTTATCCAGTGTGACAAAAAAGACATGAAGAGACCTGGAGGGATGGCTCAGCAGTTAAAAGCACTGGCTGCTCTTCCAGAGGACTCAGGTTCAATTCCCAGCGCCCACAATCATCTGTCCTCCAGTTCCAGGAGACCCAGTTCTCTCTTCTGGTCTCTGGATAGCAGCCATACCTGTGGTACACAGACATACCTGTAGGCAAAACACTCACACACATAAAACTAAAAATTTTTGTTGTTCTGGGGGTTTGGGGTTTTTTGTTGTTGTTGGTGGTGGTGGTGGTTTTGTTGGTTTTTTTGGTTTTGGTTTTGGGGGTTTTTTGTTGGTTTGTTTTTGAAACAGGGTTTTTTAGTGTAGCCTTGGCTGTCCTGGACATTTAAAAAAAATTTTAAAGTCTTCTCTCATATATTGCATCCGGACCACAGTTTTCCCTCCCTCCTCCCTGCCCTCCTGCCCTCCCAGCCCCTCCCCTCCCTTTTCCACTCTTCCCCAGATCTCCTCCTTCTCCTTTTTCCTTCAAAAAAGTAAAAAAATAAAAGCAGGCCTCCAAGGAACATCAACTGAACACAGCATAACAAGGTACAATAAGACCAGGCACAAACCCTTAGATAAAGGCTGGATGAGGCAACCCAGTAGGAGGAAAAAGGTCCCAAGTGCAGGCACAAGAGTCAGAGACACCCCCAGTCCCACTGTTAGGGGTTCACAGAGCACCACTCTACACAGCCATAAGGTATTCGCAAAGGACCTAGCTCAGACCCACACAGGATCCGTAACTGTACTTCGACCTCTCATGGCCCCTATGAGCCCTGCTTAGTGGACTCTGTGGGCTGTGTTCTTGTGGTGTCCTCAATCCCTCTGGCCCCTACAATCCTTCCTCCCCATCTTCTATGGGTTCCCCAAAATTAATTATATTAAATCTTGGCCCTTAAGTACGTGCCTTTTTAACAATCCATGTAGTGAAATTGTGTGTGTGTGTGTGTGTGTGTGTGTGTGTGTGTGTGTGTGTGTGTGTGTGACTTCTGTGCATACAAAAGAAACCGGGCAGTCAGCTCCAAAAAAAGCACTTTGAGTTGCAGCTGAAATGACTGTTTTCCCCCCAGAGGACATTATACTTACTTGAAATTAAAAAGTGACTAACAGTTTACAAAAATAAAGCCAGTCACTTCCAGAAAAAGCCACTGACATTTATTGCCAATAATAGTGTTTGAGCTTTCAAGAAAATTTCAAAAAGCTTGCATCTCTCCTCGTAAACTTGCCAGCTTCCCAATATCTAAGGGCATTTCTGATCAGATTGATGATAATATTAACACATGTGATTTCCAAACATTGTGAAAATAAGTCAGCTTTCAGAAAATCTGCATTACTTTGGGAGCTAACATTTTACAAACGGTCAGTATATCAAGTTGGAAAATCATGTGAGTAAAGTGCCCACCCAGAGTATAAGAAATCACAGGTCTTGGGCTAGAGAGATTGGGCTCAGTGGTTAAGAGCATTGGTTGTTCATCCAAAGGTCCCGAGTTCAATTCCCAGCAACCACATGGTGGCTTACAACCATCTGTAATAAGATCTGGCCTGCTGGCATACATGCTGGCAGGAGATTGTGTAATAAATAAATAAATAAATAAATAAATAAATAAATATATAAATAAATAAAAAGAAATCAGAGGTCAGGTAACAGACATCTGTAATTCTAGCTAGGCAGAGGTAGGTCACAAGTTGCAGACCACCCTGGGCAACTTAGACTCCTTGTGTTTCAAAGTAAGAAGTAAAGGACTGTAGGTGTGGTAGCTCACACCTTTAATCCCAAAACTATCAAATAAATAAATAAATGCAAAGAAGGGACATGCAAAATGGCTCAGCAGTTAGTGGGGTACATGCTTGCTGCCAAGCCTGCAACCCAAACTCCAACCCTGGAGCCCACACGATAAAAGGAGAGAACCTTGACTCTCCAAGTTGTCCTCTGACTTCTTCCACACACATGCCATGCCGAGCACACCACTTAATAAATATTAACATTTAAAAGACGAGGGGCTGGAGAGTTGGCTCAGAGGTTAAGAGCACTGGCTGCTCTTCCAGAGGTCATGAGTTCAATTCCCAGCAACCACATGGTAGCTCACAACCATCTAGAATGAGATCTGGTGCCCTCTTCTGGCCTGCAGGCAAATGTCGTATACATAAATAAAACCTTTAAAAAAATTTAAAGAAGATAAAAAACATAAAGAAGGCTGGGAATGTAGCTCAGTGGCAGAGCTCTTTCCTACGTTCAAACCTCAATAGCACAGGCGTGCGCACACCCACACACAAACCCACAAAACACAAGTACTGTAGTGAAATAGAATATAAAGTACTAACTTATATAACTTTGAAACCTGAATGGAATTAACCTTTCAAAAACTACCACCTCTATCAAGGAAGAATATCTATAGTTATCTGAAAAGGTTCAATTCCCTCACCCTTTTCAATATGTCTAATGAGGTCATACCTTCATTAGATAATTCAACAGGAAACATACGTCACGGGCAGGAGAGACGGCTCAGCAGTTAAGAGCACTTGTTGCTCTTTTGGAGGACCAGGGTTTGGTTTCCAGTACCCACAGAGCAACTCACTAGTGCTGGTAAATCTAAGGAGAGGGGACCCGACACCCTCCTCTGACCTCTACAGGCACCAGTATGCAGGTGGTGCACATATATAAAACATTCATAAACATAAAATATCTACAAAATTTTTAAATTGTTTTAAAACACCATACACTACACCTGAAGGGAAAACAGAAAGCCAAACATCACAGATTTGGGGGCAGGTTTTGTTTTTGTTTTTGCTTCTATCTCTATCTATCTATCTATCTATCTATCTATCTATCTATCTATCTATTTAATTCAAGACAGGGTTTCTCTGTGTAGCCTTGGCTGTCCTGGACTCTCTTTGTAGACCAGGCTGGCCTTGAACTCACAGAGATCCACTTGCCTCTGCTGGGATTACAGGCCTGCACCACCCATGCCTGGCATCCTCATCCAAATTTATTGACCTCTTGCCTTATTGTTTTGCTAAAGTTTGCTGATACAGTAGGGATATCAGGCGTCTTGCACATTGGAAGCCTAGTCAACCGTTGGCCTGCAAAGAAATTCCTCGGTGTTTTTTTTTTTTTTTTTTTCTGAGACAGGGTTTCTCTGTGTAGCCTTGGCCATCCTGGACTCACTTTGTAGACCAGGCTGGCCTCGAACTCACAGCGATCCGCCTGCCTCTGCCTCCCGAGTGCTGGGATTAAAGGCGTGCGCCACCACACCCGGCTTCCTCGGTGTTTTGTTTTGTAAACTACTGAATCTGCCAGGAGCGTTGGCGCACGCCTTTATTCCCAGCACTCAAAAGGCAGAGGCAGGTGGATCTCTGTGAGTTCAAGGCCAGCCTGGCCAACAGTGTGAGTTCTAGGACATCCAGGGCTACACAGAAAAACGGCCTTGGAAAACCAAAACAAGCAAGCAAAACCCAAACCCCACGGAGGACCCGAAATTTGCAGGACCTTGGGACAAGATATACAATGGCAGCTCCCAAGCGGAAGAGACTGGAGGGGACACTCAATGAGCACTGGCGATTTATGAATGAACGTAAGGGCAGCGATACAGAGACCCCCTACCATAGCTTGTGGACAGCACGGTCTCCAAGACGCCCCGCACTGCCAAGAGCAAGGGCGTCTCTGCCCTCCGCCATCTATCACTCGGAGCTCGTCCCTCCTACCTGGGGGCCCGCCCACGCACGTCACATCGAACTGCTCGGCCTCCGCGCGCCTGCGCCATTGGCCTGTCAGGCAGAGGCGGCGGCGTGGGGAGCGCTGGGAGCGGCCGCGGCGTGCAGGGAGCTGAGGTAAAGCCGGGGCTTGTGCGGTGCCTGGCGGTGCACGGGCGGGGTGAGCGGCGCGCGGGTGCTGGAGAGCCCCGGGTCCTGTGAGGAAGGCCAGCTCGCCGAGTAGGGCTCGAGTGGGCAGACGGGCTTCCGAGCCCTTGCTGGACCCGGCCGTGGAACCATGTGTCCCAACTGGGAGACTGGAGACTCCAAGCCAACCAACCACCTTGTGCAACAGATGGAAAAAACTGAGTTTCGGAGAGGGAAGGTTCTGCTCGAAGACACACCAAGTGAGCACCGGACCCCCCTTGGTTCCGTGCTGACATTTTTCCCCCTATCTTTTTTATTCATCCCACGTTTATCTGGACTCAAGGCAGGGACTACAAGGATTACAGTAAGGCCCCTGCCTTTAGGCAGCGCTCAGAGGTTTGTTTGGCAGACCAATTCCGATGCAGTGATCGGTCTTTTAAAAAAAAAAAAAACCATTTAGGACTTTGCTGTGCGGAAGGCATGAGTGATCCGCCTCCTGTAAAACTTGGGGGCTGGTGAGACGCATCGCTTTAATATCGGTCACGACGGCGATATTAAGACTTTTGAGCCAGCCTAGCATTATGATTGGTTAGGTTTATAATTACTCCTGTTTCTTAGTTGCATTTTTAAAATATTATTATTAAACCCAGGGGTTGAGAATAGGGACTGTCATAGGTTCTAGCCCTCTGGGTTCCAAATGCCTTTTTGTTTCGTACACAGTTCTCTTAACTCTAACGTGGGGCTGGCTGTTGGGAGGGTCACAGATACGCTTATTCCACAGACAGCCCCCAGCATCAAGGGCGAGGCATTTCATCATCTTAATAGGCGTTTAAATGCATGCCTGCAGTGAAGCTGTAAAGGCTGACAACCTCTGTATGTAGCATGGTTGAAGCAACTAGTGAAAAACATCAGTAGAGGGGGAAGGAAGAGTTAGTCGTGGCTTCATCCAGTGCAAGGTGTTGATTATTAGGCCCCAGGAGAAAACCATCCTAGGAAGCAGAAGCAGTAGACCCGCAGTTCCAGCCAACTAAGGTGGTAAGCCAGGAGGAGGCGGCTCACTTGAGCTCAGGAGGTAAGCATCAGTAAGATGGCCTCTAGAGGAATCCGGACCCACCAGGTTGCCTGTGCTGATCCACTTGAGGTCACATCTAGGAAAGGCCATCACACTCTGGTGGTGGCAGCTTAGTAGTATCTGTCCACTTTAAAAAAAAGACCTGTAGGGGCTGGAGAGATGGCTCAGAGGTTAAGAGCACTGACTGCTCTTCCAGAGGACCCAGGTTCAATTCTCCAGCACCCACATGGTGACTCACAACCATCTATAATTCCAGTTCCGGGGGGTGATCTGACTCCATACATGCAGGCAAAACATACACATAAAATAAAAATAAAATAATAATTTTTTTTTTTAAAAGAGGATATATAGACCCAGACTTATAGAACAGTGTGGTTCAGTGGATACAGTGGGTGTCCCATGTTCTGGCATCTGTCCAATGACATGAGGCATGTATATAGTGCTTGTGATAGGACGGGCATTACTTTGTGGAATTTGTCATCTGTATGTAGAATTGCTTTTTTATTCCTGTGCAGGGGATCTAGCCTAAGGCCGCATACGTACTAGACAAGCGGGCCCTGGTTTAATCCCGACAGTTTGGTGAAATTAAAACCATAAATACCTCTATTCTAAAAAGCCAAACAAAACAAGCCCAAGGCGTGGACACTGACGTGTGCTGGGGCATACAGCTGACACCTGGCAGTGCTAGAATCCAGCCAGCCCTGCTGCAGCGTCTGTGAGCATTGCCACCTTCTAAGAAGCGGGGAAACTGGGAGCTCTGTTGGGCCCTCGGCCATATCCCGTGTGAAAGGGAGAACTCGAACTCAGACCTTCGACTCTGAAGGATCTGGTTTCTTTTTTCATAATAATAGCAGATGTGATGGGAATTCTGCCATGCCAAAGTTAAGTTCCAGTCGGAGGCAATGATTTTGAGATTGAAATGACTACTTTTTTGGGTTTGGTTTGGTTTGGTATTTATTATTTTTGTTTTTTCGAGACAGGGTTTCTCTGTGTAGCCTTGGCTGTCCTGGACTCACTTTGTAGACCAGGCTGGCCTTGAACTCACAGAGATCCTCCTGCCTCTGCCTCCCTGAGTGCTGGGATTACAGGCGTGCACCTCCACGCACATAAGAGCCTTTACTTTGTTGCCCCGGCATACTGAGTATTAAATTCTGAGGTTTACTATTCAAATGTGTAGACTATGACTGAGTATTATTCTGATGAATGTAAAACATTTGCTAATTTGTTTTTTTTTTTTCCTGAACACTGAGTTTTATTCTTGGAATAAATAGCATAATTAATTTGTAAATAAAAAATATCTTCAGAGGGCTAGAGAGATGGCTCAGCGGTTAAGAGCACTGTCTGCTCTTCCAGAGGTCCTGAGTTCAATTCCCAGCAACCACATGGTGTCTATATCCATCTGTAATGAGATCTTGTGTCCTTTTCTGGTGTACAGGCCTACATGTAGGCAGAACGCTGTGTATGTTATAAATATGTAAATCTTTTTTAAAAAAAACTTCAGATGTAATCAGTTGGGATTCGTAATCTTTCAAGGCTAAATAGTTTATTTTCTTAGTTTTTTTGTTTGTTTGTTTGAGAAGATTTCTCTGTGTAGCCCTGGCTGCCCTCCACTCTATTTGCAGACCAGGCTGGCCTTGAACTCACAGAGATCCACCTGCCTCTGCCTCACAAGTGCTGAGACTAAAGGGGTGTTGCCGCAATCCAGCTTTATTCTATACCTTGACTTTGGAGAAAGGAGGTAACAACTTGGGTTGTTTCTGCAAGTTTAGGTTGCATTGTCAGCTTTCATTTGTGTTTAAGGAGTCATCTTTGTAACTGAGCTTATGAGAAGAGAGAGCATATGGCTGAGGCATTGGGAGAATCTCAAGTCTGGTTCGTGCTTTTCGGATGCCTGTGCGTTTTCAAGGAACAAGAGTTCTTATGTTAGAAATCCACTTGGTAACTCTTAACTCCTGCGGAATCAGAGCCAGGTTTACTTTCCTATAAAGCAGTGGTTCTCAACCCTCCTAATGCTGCATCTCTTTAATACACTTTCTCACGTTGTGGTGACCCCCAAACTATAAAATGATTTTGTTGCTACTTCATAACTATAATTTTGCTACTGTTATGAGTCATAATGTAAATTTTTGGAGACAGAGGGTTGCCAAGGGGCTTGACCCACAGGTTGAGAACCACTGCTATAAAACCAGTTTTCTTGGAAGACTTGGTGTTCTCTTTACTCTGGTTTACTGTATCTCAGATACATCCCTTTCATCGCACCATGGCAGTATATTGTAATTTGCTGAATTTGTTGTCTTCTTTTTTTGAGGGGGTATAATTTTTTATTTGGGGGGAACTATAATATAATTACATTGTTTTCTCAGTTATTTTTTTTTTCCCCTCTAACTCTACTCTTGTACTCTGTCTTGCTCTCTTTCAGATTCATGGCCTCTTTTTCTTTTAATTGTTGAGGGGTGTGTGTGTGTGTGTGTGTGTGTGTGTGTGTGTGTGTGTGTGTGTGTGTGTGTTTTCCACCTGCTCAGTCAGTATAATGTTACTTGTATGAGTGTGTTTTCAGGGCTGATCATCTGGTATTGGAAAACCAATCGGTGTGCACTATTTCTCTTGTTCTCAGCATTTCTTAGTTGCCTGTAGTGTTTTAGTTTGGGTTGAGGCCCTGTGAGCTTTCCTTCTCAGACGTTGGCATGTCTGCTGGTGTCATCCTTGTCCAGGTCTTGTTTAGACAGCCATTTTGGTGACACTTCATGTGTGTAGCTTCTCTGGCATATCTAGGAGACAGATCCCATAGCAAACTTCTTGTCCCTCTGTCTTTCTGCCCCTTCTTCCTTAATAATCCCTGAGCCTTAGATGCAGGATTTCCTTGCAGGTATTAGTTGGGACTGGGCTCTACAACTCTGTGTGTCTGGATCAGTTGTGGTTTTCTCTCATGGTCTGAGTCGTTTGCAAAGGGAGGCTTCCTTGATGAGGGGTGAGGACAGTTCTCTAGCTAGACCCTCAAGAAGCTTGTGGTTTTGAGACAGGGTCTCACTATATGTTTTAGTTTTCCTGGAATTCACTATTGGCCAGGCTGGCCTTGAAGTCATGCAGAGCTACCTGCCTCTGCCTCCCACACACTAGGAGTAAAGGCTTGCGCCACCACCACTGGCCCTTGAACTTGTCTTTTCTTTTTTCTTTTTAAGATTTATTTATTTATTATGTATACAGTGTTCTGCCTGTAGGCCAGAGGAAGGCATTAGATCACATTGCAAATGGTTGTGAACCACCATGTGGTTGCTGGGAATTGAACTCAGGACCTTTGGAAGAGCAGGCGGCGCTCTTAACCTCTGAGCCATTTCTCCAGCCCCGAACTTGTCTTTACTTAACCATAAACAACTCAAGGGCAAGGGCCAGATGTATTTAATTTCTATTACTCTACTTTTACTAAATTGGGAGCTAAAAGTCATATTGGTTAGAGAAGATGAAAAGATGATGTTTAGGGCTGGAGAGATGGCTCAGAGGTTAAGAGCACTGACTGCTTTTCCAGAGGTCCTGAGTTCAGTTCCCAGCAACCACATGGTGGCTCACAACTATCTGTAATGAGATCTGGTGCCCTCTTCTGGTGTGCAGGCACATACACAGGCAGAGCACTGTATACATAATAATAAATAAGTCTTTAAAAAAAGAAAAGAAAAGAAAAGAAAAGATGATGTTTAATCTTCAGTGAAGGAGTGTTTCTTGCTCTGGTAACTAAAACAGGAAGTGACGCATAGGGTGTAAGTGGGAACTACTCACGTAAATAAAGACAACCCACTACCGTGTGTCATTTGATGTATGTTACCCTCTCTTCCCCTGTGTTTGCAGGTTTATAAAAATGGAGTTTCAAGCTGTAGTTATGGCCGTTGGTGGGGGATCTCGGATGACAGATTTGACTTCCAGCATTCCCAAGCCTCTGCTGCCAGTTGGAAACAAACCTTTAATTTGGTACCCGCTGAACCTGCTTGAGCGTGTTGGATTTGAAGGTGAGCTGTGGCAAGCACTCGTAAAACTTTTAGTGAGTTTGATCCCAGTAATTTGTCAGCGTTATGAGAGTGAGAGAGATTAGATTATTTAAAGGTTGCTAAAGACTGGACTCCTGAGTTAGAGACCCAGGAGAACCCTTTTGCTATATGGGAAAAAAATGAGAGCATAGGCCTAAACATTGCTGTTAAAGAAGGGGTTCTCCAGCCGGGCGTGGTGGTGCACGCCTTTAATCCCAGCACTCAAGAGGCAGAGGCAAGTAGATCCCTGTGAGTTCAAGACCAGCCTGGTCTACAAAGCAAGTCCAGGACAGCTAAGACTACATAGAGAGACCCTGTCTCAAAAAACCAAAAAAGAAAAAAGGAAAAGAAAAAAAAAAAAAAGAAGAAGGGGTTCTCCCATAGTGATCCAAGATGGGTCCTATAAGGATATTGGAAAAATGAGATTGGGAATCTAAAGATTTATTTACTTATTTTATATAGATGAGTGCCCTATCTGCATGTACACCTGCAGGCCAGAAGAGGGCACCAGATCTCATTATAGATGATTGTGAGCTACCATGTGGTTGCTAGGAATTGAACTCAGGACCTCTGGAGGAGCAGCAGTGCTCTTAACCTCTGAGCCATCTCTCCAGCCCCTGCAAGAGGGCTTATTAATTGGGGAAGTTAGACAGATCTACAAATATTTTTGTACACTAGTCTGGGTCACATTGGTTTTAAGAGATTTTTATTTTTTAGTTTTTTTGAGACAGGGTTTCCCTGTGTAGCCTTGGCTGTCCTACACTCACTTTTTAGACCATGATGGCCTTGAACTCACAGTGATCCACCTGCCTCTGCCTCCTGAGTGCTGGGATTAAAGGAATGCACCACCACGCCCGGCCTTGATTTTTATTTTTTTAAAGATTTATTTATTCATTATGTATTCGATGTTCAGCCTGCATGTGTGCCTGCAGGCCAGAAGAGGGCATCAGATCTCATCACAGATGGTGTGAGCCACCTTGTGGTTGCTGAAAACTGAACTCAGGACCTCTGGAAGAGCAGCTAGTGTTCCTAACCTCTGAGCCATCTCTCTAGCCCAAGAGATTTGTTTTACTGATTTTCTTTCTTGGGGCTGGAGAGATGGCTCAGTGTGTAAGAGCACTTGCTGCTTTTCCAGAGGAACGAGGGTTCAGTTCCCGGTTCCCACATGGTGGCTCAGACCTCACAGCTCACAACGAATGGTCTAACTCCAGCTAGAGAGACTCTGGTTCTCTGTTCTGGCCTCTGGGGGCACTGCATACAAATGCACACAGATGCACACATAAAACATACAAAGACAAATTCTTTTTGTTTTATTATTTTAGGTTTATTTATTTTATTTTATGAGTGTGAACATTTTCCCTGCGTGTATATAAGTGCACCAAGTGCATACCTGGTGCCCACAGAGGTCAGAAAGTGGTGTCAGATCCCTTGGAATTGGATGGAGTTATGGAGACTTGTGAGCTGCCCTGTGGGTGCTGGGAATCGAACCCCAGCCTTCTGCAAGAGCAGCAAGTGCTCTTAACTGCTGAGCCATCTCTCCAGCCCTTCAATCCTTAAATACATTGTTAATCCTTTAATACATTGTTACAAAGCTTATGCTTGCCGGTGCCAGTGTAAATTTGTAGCCCTACCTACTCAGGAGGCTGAGGCAGGAGGATCACAGATTCAGTGACAGTCTGGAAAACCAAAAAGGGTTCTTGTCTCTAGAAAACTAGAATAAAATATCTTCTTTCCTTTAGTCACTATGGATTTGTCATCTGGAACTTTCTACTCCTTGGGATTATATAATTCTAGCCCATACTTAGCAATAGCATTTTGTTGAACATGTAATACATATTATGCATGCAATTCTTTCTTACAGAGGCTCTCTCAGAATTAGATGCTTCCTAAATGTAGAGTTTTTTATTAATTAATTAGTTAATTTTTTGAAAAAAAATTTGTGCATATGAGTGTTTTGCCTGCATGTATGTAAGTGCAGTGTGTTCGTGCCTGTTGCTCACAGAGACCAGAAGAAGGATGTATTTTTGTGTGTATGAGTGGTTTTCCTGAATGTATGTATGTGCACCACACACATACCTGTGCCAAAGGAGGTCCAAAGACGGGGTTGGGTCCCCTGGAATTGCCGTTATGGATGGTTGTGAGTCACTATGTGAGTGCTGAGAACCAAAGTGCTTTTTTTCCCCTCTAGACAAGGTCTCTCTGTGTAGCCCTGGTTGCCCTGGAACTCACTCTGTAGAACAGGCTGGCCTTGAACTCAGATCCTCCTGCCTCTGCCTCTCAAGTTCTGGGAATTAAAGGCGTGGGCTGAGCGACTAGTGTTCTTAACAACTGAACCATCTCTCCAGCCTCTAATTATTACTATCTTCCCACCTCAGCGTCCCAAACAGCTGGTTTTACAGGCCACACTACCACCACTTGGTAAAAAGTCTGGGCATGGTTTTTTGTTTATTTTGTTCTTTTGAGACAAAGCCTGTCTACGTAGCCCTGGCGGGCCTGGAACTCACTATGTAACCTGGGCTGGCCTTGAACTGGGTTTGTTTTTCGTTTTTAGAATATGTGTATTGGTGTTTGCTTACATGTGTGTATATGCACCACATGTGCACAGTACCTGCAGAAGCCAGAAGGGAGTGTTGGGTGCCCTGAAACTGTAGTTACAGGTGGCTGTTGATCCTTATCTGACTGCAGGGAAACAAACCCAATTCCTCTGTAAAAGCAGCCAATGCTCCCAATGGCAGAGCCATCTCTCCATCCCCTGAGGCTCTTACTTTCAGAGGGAGATTTATAGTAAGGTGAGGGCCACTGAGGCAGCTTAGTAGGCAAAAGCCACCTGGCAACCTTAGTTCAATCTCTGAACCCAGGTAAAAGTGCATGGAAAGAGTGCCCCAGAGTAGGCCTGATCTCCCCACGCTCGTACAAACGTGCACACACGAGCATGCACGGTCATACACACACTTTTTTAATGTAATGATAAGGGGTGGCAGATAGGTTTGGAAGGAGTTGGTAAATATGATCAAAATATATGCATGTATTAAATCTCAAAATTTAATAAAATAATTACATTAAAATATCTAAAACAGTGTTCTCTTCAGCAGCACATATACTAAGATGGGAACGGTAGAGAGAAGCTTAGCATGGCCCTACACAAGGATGACAAGCAAACCTGTCAAGCATCCAATGTTTTCCCTCCTGCCTGCCTTCCAGCACCCCTGGATGAGTGGGCTCTGTAACTCTGTTACTCTGTGGATTGGTTGTTACTGTTTTTCTGTGAAGCACAGGTGTTGGATATGGGAAGTGAGGGGCATTCCATCTGCTGCAGGGCACTCCCTCTGTAGCTGTCCTCTCCAGCTTCCCTGTAACTCAAGGTAGATTTTGGTCTCCTTGTTCTGTGCAGAAAAGGAAAGAGGAGGAAAAAATGAGCCTCGAGAGGTGGGACCGATAGAACTCAAGAACAGTTGGCTGGGTTTTTTGGAGTTATTTTCTTTCTTTCCCTTGAAGGGGAAACAGCTTTTCTCACGGGTACATTTAAAGTTCCTCAACTATGGGGTAGTGCCAGTTGGGGACACGTGCCACTTCATCACAGAGTGCTCAGGGGATCTGACCTCCCTACCTCGGAAGATGAAATTTACTGTTGGCATGGCCAGGTTTTTCATTTAAAAAAATAAAACACACCAAAAAGGCTCAGCAATATTAGCAGTTAATACTTTTGGTTCTAAGTTTGTGAGACAGGTTCTCACTTAGTGCAGGCTGGCCTTGACCTTGATATGTAGGAGAGGATGGCCTTGTCCCTGATCCTCCTGTCTCTACCTCTGCATCGCTGGATTGCAGGCATGTGCTACCACCTCTGGCTGAAAGATCAAAATTGCCTCAGTGGATGAATGTCTGCATCTGTCTGCTATCTCTTTCATCCTATAGAAGTCATCGTGGTTACAACCAAAGATGTCCAAAAGGCTCTGTGTGCAGAATTCAAGATGAAAATGAAAGCAGACATTGTGTGCATCCCTGATGAGGCTGACATGGGGACTGCAGATTCCCTACGCCACATACATCCAAAGCTTAAGGTAAAAACCATTTCTTGACTTACTGTTTTTGAAAATAAATAATAATGTCTTGTCTGACGATGCATTATATTTTACCAAAAAAAAAATCTTTTGTTTGTTTTTAGATAGGGTCTCACTGTGTAGTGTGGCTGGCCTAGAATTTGCAGTGTAGACCAGGCCAAAAGCTCTCAGAGATCCACCTGCCTCTGCCTCCTGGGTACTGGGATTAAAGGCATGCACTACCACCATGCCTGGCCTTAGTTTTTTGTTTGTTTGGATGGTTTTTGGTTTTTCGAGACAGGGTTTCTCTGTGTATCCTTGGCTGTCTTAGAACTCACTCTGTAGAACTGGCTGACTTCGAACTCACCAAGATCTGCCTGCCTCTACCTACCTGAGTACTAGGATTAAGGGCGTGCACCACACTGCCTGGCAATTTAATGTATTTTTATATCACATTCATTGTTGCCCATTTACTCTTTTTTTTTTTTTTTTGAGACAGGGTTTCTCTGTGTAGCCTTGGCTGTCCTGGACTCACTTTGTAGACCAGGCTGGTCTCGAACTCACAGCGATCCACCTGCCTCTGCCTCCCAAGTACTGGGATTAAAGCATGCGCCACCACGCCCAGCTCCCATTTACTCTTTAACTGCCCTTTGGTTTGATTACTAGTAAAGATTGAGAAATTAAGTCACCGTCATCTGCTTTCCAAGTAGTAATACATTGATTTTTGAGTCACAGCCTCACTTTGTAACCCTGCCTGGGCTGGAATTCTCTGTAGCCCAGGCTTGCCTTGAATTTATGGTGATCTTCTGTCTCAGCCTCCCAAATACTGGGATTGAAAACAGCACCTGGCTTAAAATTAAATCTTTGGCTAGGTGGTGGTGGTTCATGCCTTTAATGCAGAGGCGTTTTAGTAGCAGAGGTGGATCTCTGAGTTTGAGGCCAGCCTGGTTTACAGAGGTTCCAAGACAGCTAGGGCTGTTACACAGAGAAACCTTCTCTTGAAAATAGAAAGAAAGAAAGAAAGAAAGAAAGAAAGAAAGAAAGAAAGAAAGAAAAGAAAAGAAAGAAACAACAACAACAAAAACCCAGCACAATTACTTTTAAAAATTAATTCATGGGGGGCGGGCAGCAGTTACTGGCATGTGCCACTGCATCTGGCTTTTTTTTTTTTTTAGATTTATTTATGTATTATGTATACAGTGCTTTGCCTGCATGAACACCTGCAGGCCAGAAGAGGGCATCAGATCACGTTATAGATGGTTGTGAGCCACCATATGGTTGCTGGGAATTGAACTCTAGATGCGCAGTCAGTGCTCTTAACCTCTGAGCCATCTCTCCAGCCCTGCATCTGGCTTTTTATGTGGGTTCCAGGAATCAAACCCTGATCAGGCTTTTGAGGCTTGTCGTCTCCTCAGTGCTGTTTTGCTTTATTTTTGAGATGTCTTGTTGTGGCCAGACTTTCTTCAAAGTTGCTGTTCCGCTGACTCAGCACCCCAAGGGCTGGAACCTGCACCCAGATTCCTCACTTTCAGAGTGCTTAGATTTCTGTGTTTACTGTAGATTTGCCCACCGTCTTTCCAAAAGGAGCACTGTCTGAACTGTGTTAAACGTAGGTCACTCTGTCACGTTTTGTTTTTTCCTACGTGATTATCCTCTTGGGAAGCATCCGTTTCCTCCTGGCTGCAATCTGAGCATGCGCAAAACTCCCTCGGCTTCACTGGCTTTCTGAGAATCTCCTCCTCTTTCCTGTGTTGCCTGCCTTTGTGCCTAGATTCTTCCACCATTCTTGGTTTACGCACTTATTTCTGAGGAGTCCTTATTGGCTTTTTAAAGAAAACACATGAAAGATAAATGGTCTGAGAATTTCCATGCTTGAAAATGATTTATTTCACCCCTACTCTTGAGTTGGTGTAATATATACATAAATTACACCCTGCACCAGCAGAACAAGAGAGGCTTTTTTGAGGTCCTCTCTTCCTTCCCCACAGTCTGCCCTTTCTCTGAGGCCTCGTTTACACTGGGGCTTATTACTTCAAACTGCTTCATAACAGCTTCTAACCACATCTGTGACCCAGTGTAGTCCTTAAAACCCCCAGTTAAGACAACCAAGGCTGCCGGCCATGGTGGCGGATGCCTCGAGTTCCGGGCGAGCCTGGTCTATCGAGTGAGTCCAGGACAGCCAAGGCTACACAGAGAAACCCTGTCTCAAACAAGCAAGAGATAGCCAATGTTTCGGGTCATTTTCTAGACTTTTTAGATGGTCTAGTCCACCAGTTTCCCAACACTGAATTTCTCCATTGTTGGTGCTTTAAGCGCAGGCCCCTTTAGCTCCCCAGGCTCACACAGGCGCCTCCATCTCCGTTTACCCACGGGAGGGCTTGCGCGGAGTGCAGTAGATGCATTGAGTAACCAGAGTATCAAAAGTGTTATGTCTTCTCCATACAGCCAGGCTGTACGTGACTCAGTGGAAATGGGGATTTTATTTGAGTTAGGGGAATAGGATGGAATCCCTAAGAAGTTAGGCGTGTGCCAGGCGCCCTCTACAGGAGCATCAGGGAGTGCTGCTGGGGTCAGCCTTGTTGAGTTAGGGAAGGAAGCTTTACTTCCTGAAGAGAGAGTGGAAGGTTTTGATGGTGGAGGCGGGAGCAGTGGGCTTAATCAGCATTTAATAGCGGAGGAATTACTACAACGCTTAAACACCAGGGATCACTTTAAACCCGAATTAAGTAAAGACCTCCCTCAGGATACCTTTGTTTCAGATGTTTATTTGTTAGAGATTGTTTGTTGGAGATTTATGAAGAGAATACGTTCCAGTTAACTAGCAATGAGGTTTGATTCTTTCTCTTTTTCCTTTTCTCTTCTTTCTTTTAAGACAGGGTCTTGCTTATCTAGCCTTGGCTGACCTGGAACTCAATGTGGAGACCAAGCTGGCTTCTTATTTGTGGTGATCCTCCTGTCTCTGACTCCTAGTTGCTGAGCTTTCAGGCATGCACCACCATACCTGGTGTTTAATTTTAAAACAACAAAACTATCTCAGGGAGAAAGAGCAGCAGGTGGGAAATGGGAAGGGGTGGAGATTGAAAACAACCGAGGCCTGCATTGTACTAATAGCTAATTGTTCACATGTAGCAAATGGAAGGAGGTGACGCTGAAAACTACAGGGCCTGCACTGTCGTAGTAACAGCTCTTGTTCACAGACTTTTACCTGGAACCTGCCTGAGCAGTCTGAGGATACTTAAATCTCATAGTGGAAACAGTACACCTGAGGAAGTAATTTATTACTTTAAAATTTTAATACCTGTTTTAGAGACTGCCCTGAAGTAGGATTAGTTTATTAGCCAACTGTAGTCGCTTAGATATAAAGTGTATTTGCCGTAGGGTTAGCCAGAACGTTTGTGTTGAAGATCTTAAGAGAGAATGTTCGTATGTAGTAGTATATATAGATTTCTGATCTGCACAGCTACCTTGAAAAATAGACAACATGAGTTTGCTTTTGCTTTACTATTGAGAAACTCAACCCTCTCTGTTGAGAGAGCTTAAATAATATATTCCAGAACACGTACCTGTGTGGGTATTGATCCAAACCTAGATCCTGGCCTTAAGAGGTCTTTCATTTTGTTTTTTTGTGTTTGGGTTTTTTTTGTTTGTTTGTTTGTTTGTTTGTTTTTTGTTTTTTTCTCTCTGTGGCTCTTGCTGTCCTAGAACTCACTCTGTAGATTAGGCTGGTCTCGAACTCACAGAGAACTACCTGCCTCTGTCTCTCTGGGATTAAAGGCATGTGCTACCTGCCCAGTTTTGCTTTTGGTTTTGAATTTTGGCCTGTTGAGACAGGATCTTGCCATTAGCCCAGGCTAGCCTCCAACTCTCAACTTAACCTTAGCCTTCTGAGTGCAGTACCATGCCTGACACCGTCTCTGAGTTTTGATATACACTTGTACCCATTGCTTCTACTTCCCAAAGTATAAATTTCATTAAAATAGTAATGATAATAATAACAACAACTGCAGTCTCCTAGTAGGGCTCATGTAGAGTCCTTGCCCTGCAAGTGTGCAGCTCTTGTTTCTTGATATTTTTCTCTTCAGTGAAGAGAAGTAGTCTGGTCTTTCATTCCAGCGAGCTATGTAGCTGAGGGTGACCTTGAATTCCTGATCCTTCTGCCTCTAACACCCAAGTGATGGCATCCCAGGTGTATGTCACCATACTCAGCTGGGACTTGAGTATTGTAGGAAAACTACCCTGTGTCAAAGCGCATTGAGTGAGAAGCCTCATTCACCATAGTCTGTGCTTAGCACAAAAATCTGAGTGACTCCGTGGACAGTGAGCAGAGCTGCGTTTGAGCCTTTTGCCTTTCTGAGGTCGTTGATCATTGGTGCTGTTCTTGCCCCTTAGAGACCAAATTTGGTTATTCCTTAGATCAGTATTCTGAGAGCAGACTAATGAGGTCTATTTAAGAGACTACACAGACCAGATCCATCCTGGAATAGCTGCTTATAAGCGCTTACCTTAGAGTGCCGCTCTCGTTGCTTCCGGTGATTTAAAAGTGGCAGGGTTGGTAATTCTCTAGTCTGCACAGGAATTTTTCTTAGCCAAAGGCAAACCTCATTTACCCTCTGCCTCAGTTTCACAACTCAGAGCAGGGATAATGGTGCCAGCACACTAGCTGTGAGAGGGCTGGCTATTTAAGTCCTTTGATGTAGAAGGAGGGCTATTGTATGTTTTATGAAACAGCAAACATGCTACAACAAAGAACAGATTATGATGAAATCCCCTAGAGACAGCTTATTAGAAAAACTGAATAGATATATTCTATTTTTAGATGTGCAAAAAGCTACACATAAGTTATTTTCAGTTGAGTGTTTGAAGTCTTTATCAAATTACAAATCTCTGTCAATCTTTTCTGGACCCTTTCATTTTGCCCAAGGTTTTGTTTTGTCAGATTTCTATCTGTTTAGAAAAAGCAAGTATAATTTGGTCAAGGGAAGATCTGGGAGCATGGTCCTGGCTTGCCTAAGTGGCAGCTTTGCTTCTTATGACTGCTTTGGTGGGCTGCAGTGTATCCCCAGTGATCACTTCTTTGTTACTGCTCTTAGCATGGAGAAAATTCCAGACTGGGGAGGTTCAAGGCCTTTTTATTATTGTTGTTGTTTTTCTTTTTCTCCTCCTCGCTTTGAGGGTGCGCAATAGAGCTTTTCCCCTTGCTTGTAGTAATCGCATAGATCTTCAAACTCTCCCATTGCTGGCGGGTAGAAACGCGGCCCTGTACTTCACTTGACAACCCAGAAAGCTTTAAAGCTTTGTTCTTCAGCTGGTTCCTTTGAGTGTCTCCCTTCCCTGTAGGGAGCCTTTTTGTGGAACAAAGGGCTGTAGGGTAGTGGGAAATGATAAAAGCTAGGAATTTTGCTAGAAAGCATAGGCTGTCATCACAGACTTCACTGGTGGCTACACGCATTCTATTTGACTTATATTTGAAAGCTCTTGTGAAGATGACCTGTCCTACTCTGAATCACGAGATGAAATTACACCATGACTAAAGAAAGGTCCAGTGTTGTTTAGGTAAAATTAGTAAGCATTCTGTGCCTGTGCCCAAGGTGACAGTTCTCTGAAGGAGCCTTTACCTGTGCAGACTCATAACTTCCGCTCATCTCCTACAATTCCTACAACTGAGTTTAGTGTCCTTTTTTCCTGTACAGGAGATGAAAATTGTCACCATGGGGCCGGGGAGGTGGCTCACCCAGTACCATTCCTGCTGAGCAAGTGGGCAAATGTCAGAGCCCAGGTCTGGATCATAGCACCCTGTAAGAGCCAGGCCCAGCAGAGCAACTGCAACCCCAGCTGGAGGGGCAGACAGGTGGATCCCTGAACTCTGTCTAAATCAGTGAGCACCAGGTTCAGTAAGAGATTGTGTGTCAAAAATAAAGTGGAGAATGACTGAGGAAGACACCTGGCATTGACCTCTGGCCTCTCCCTATAGTGACACCTACACACACCCATACATATGCATATACCACACAGAGTAAGGAGAGTAGCATATTGTCTCTGTCTATCAGACTTTTTGAGACAGAGTCTCTCTGTGGCCCTGGCATCCTAGATCTCACTGTATAGACCGAGCTAATCTCAGACACACATAGATCCACCTGCCTCTGCCTCCCAAATGCTGAGATTAAAGGTGTGCGCCACCACCTCCCACTGCTATGTGTTTGGACTAGAGCTGTCTCGGTCTGGTATAAAGAACATGTTAGATGAGTAAATGTCAGGTAGAGAAATTCTGTCTCGAAAAAAGTGTGTGTGTGTGTGTGTGTGTGTGTGTGTACACGTGTGCACATGCATGCATGTGTGTGTGTGTATGTATATGTGTGCACATGCATGCCTGAGTGTAAAATATTTGTTTGTTTTTTGAGACAAAGTTTCTCTGTGTAGCTGTGGTTGTCCTGAAACTCCGGCTGTGGATGAGGCTGGCCCTGAAGTCAGAGATCTGCCTGCCTCTCTGCCTTGCTACCATGTCCATATATTTTATATAAAAGCAAAAGGAATAGTACAGCTGCCCTAAAAGAACAAGTTGAACTAATAGTAGCAGGTAAACTGTATGGAATTGATTCCTAAGAATACATGAATACTCAAGCTGTTGCTCAGTTATTGAGAGACAAGTCTTTAATTGTCTAACTTGAGTAGTAATATTCTTTTTAATCATTTTAACTGGCTATGGATCTTTGTGCCTAATGATCTCATGATTTATTTGAGCCTCACCATATATCCCATGCATGGATTTTTATTTTATTTTATTTTATTTTTTGAGACTGGGTCTTCCTATGTAGTCCTGACTGGCCTGGAACTCACAGAAATCCACTGCCTCTGCCTCCTGGGTGATGGGATTAAAGGTATGCCACCATTCCAGTGACATATACCCTCCTATCCCCTCCCATTACATATTTTTAATTGATTAATTAATTTTAAAAATATGTATTATTTATACAGTGTTCTGCCCACATGTGTGCCTGCATGCCAGAAGAGGGCACCAGATCTCATTATAGATGGCTGTGAGCCACCATGTGGTTGCTGGGAATTGACCTCAGGATCTTTGGAAGAACAGACAGTGCTTTTTTCCCCCCCCTTCAAGACAGGGTGTCTCTTGTAGTCCTGGCTGTCCTGGACTCACTTTGTAGACCAGGCTGGCTTCAAACTCAAGAGATCCTCTTGCCTCTGCCTCCTGAGTCCTGGGATTAAAGGTATCTGCTGCCATGCCCAGCCAGACATTACTCGTTTTGTTTTGTTTTGTTTTTCTGAGACAGAGTTTCTCTGTGTAGCCCTGGCTGTCCTGTACTCGCTTTGTAGACCAGGCTGGCCTCGAACTCACAGAGATTCACCTGCCTCTGCCTCCCGAGTGCTGGGATTAAAGGCGTGCGCCATCACCGCCCGGCCTCAGACATTACTCTTAATCTCTGAGCCATTTCTAGTTTTCTAAGGCCTTGAGGTCCATTATTCGATTATTTATTTGAATTTTTATGGGTTTTAGTGTGGTGGATTTTTTTATTTAAAACCTGTTTTTTGGGTTTTTTTTAAAGATTTATTTATTAATTATTATGTATATAGTGCACTGCCTGCGTGTACACCTGCAGGCCAGAAGAGGGCATCAGATGACATTACAGATCGTTGTGAGCCACCATGTATGTGGTTGCTGGAAATTGAACTGAGAACCTCTGGAAGAACAGTCAGTGCCTTTAACCTCTGTATAGAGGCTATAGGTAAGGGGTTCTGTGACTATCATAGCATGTGTGTGGAGGTCAGAGGACAACATGAGTTGGTTCTCCTAGCATGTGACTCCTAAGAATCTTTTGCCAAGAATTTTTTGCTGGTCGTGGTGGCACATGTCTGTAATTCTAGTACATGGGAGGCAGAGGCAGGCAGATCACAGTGAGTTCGAGGCCAGCCTGGTCTACAAAGTGAGAGTAGGACAGCCAAGGCAGAGAAACCCTGTCTTGAAAAACCAGAGAGAGAGAGAGACAGACAGACACGGGCCGACCCTGTCTTGAACCCTCCCCCAAAAAAGACTCTTCCTTTATCATGCTTGGCACACCCTTGTCTTCTAAGCCATCTTGCTGACCCTGTTTCTGTTTAAGTACTGATAGCTCTGTAAACTGAGAACTGAGTTTCCAGAAACTTAAGAAGTGGTGATTTCTCTAGCTATTGACTCTAGTTATATCATCCAAATAAGTTGAATTAAATTATTTCTAATTTTTGTGATTGTTAAATTTTGCTTTATGGCTTAAAACGTAATCTGTTTGGGAGAACATTCCCCAGGCTGCAGGAAGACTATGTATTGTGCAGCTGTTAGATGACACATTCTGTAGATAGGTGTAAGTCCACTTGCTCTTTGATCCAGTTTAACTTTGAATTTTGTTGTTGATTTTCTTTTCAATCTGGATGAGCTGATGAATGTGGGGTGCTGAAGTTATCTGTCTGTCTCTCTCTCTCTTCTTTTGTTTTTGTTTTGTTTTTTGAGACAGAGTTTCTCTGTGTAGCCTTGGCTGTCCTGGACTTGTTTTGTAGACCAGGCTGGCCTCGAACTTACAGAGATCCACCTGCCTCTGCTTTCTGAGTGCTGGGATTACAGGCGTGCGCCACAGTGCCCAGCTCTGTCTGTCCTTTTATGTCCAACAGTATTTATGAAATTGATTGCACCAGTGTTTAATGCATATGTACTACTACTTGGAATCATTAAGATCCTAATGGATTATTCTTTTTATTAATATGCAATGACTTTTTTTTTATATGTGTGCCTACCTATGTCTGTGTGTACATACTTGTACATATGCATGTTTGCATGTGTGTGAGTGTTATGTGCAGGTGTTTTGCTATTTTGTTTTGGTTTGGTTTTTCTCTCTTTCTCCCCCCCCCCCCCACCCCCGAGACAGGGTTTCTCTGTGTAGCCTTGGCTGTCCTGGACCCCCTTTGTAGACCAGGCTGGCCTCAAGCTCACAGCAATCTGCCTGCCTCTGCCTCCCGAGTGCTGGGACTAAAGATGTGCGCCACCACACCCAGCTTGTTTTGTTTTTTCGACACAAGGTCTCATTATATAGACCAGGGTAGACCCAGACTCACAGAGACCCACCTGCCCGTACCTCTCAAGTGCTAGTACTAAAAATGTGCACTACCATGCCCAGGAAAGTATAAATTTTAGGACTATGCCTATTGAACCTTCACTTTAAAGTTGCTTATCTAGCATGTCAGCTCCATCTCTGCCCTACAGACAGCTGTATATTATTCCTTTCCTTTCAGGACCCCACCCCCACCCCTTTACCTGTTTGAAGACAGCAGGTTCTATCTTACTGCTTTAGAGAACTGCGCTGTGGCCTCTACAGCTGCTGTCCCTGTGAATAACCAGTTCCTGCAAAGGAACTCTCACCTTTGTCGGAATGTATGCTATCTCAAAACATCCCAAATTGGACAGTTTACCTTCTGAGTGAAATTAAACATGGAGAGAGTAACAGCAGAGCTAGCGTTTACTGTTGTTTGTCTCCTGTACTAGGTTGAACACTGGAGAAACAAAGATTAAATCTTATGGAATTGGGTTTGATGATGGGAGCTAATATAGTATTATCTAAAGCCCAGCTTCATAAACTGGGTCACAACCTCATTGAAGGTCACATCACTGCACGTAGAGGTGATAAAAGAGTTGACAGCAATAAAAAATTTTTTAATGTATAATGGCCAAAATTTAATTTCAAAGCAAATGGGTAACACAACATTTCTGATGGTGCTCACTGTTGCACCGGCCAGCTTTACTCTGGCTTTGCTTATGAACAGCATGCGCACTTCCCACACAGATTATTCTACGCTGTGAACTTCAGTGTTTTAGTTTCTGCTCCAATAGAAACAGAGATGACTTAATTGATATTGTTTTACTGTCTGGGACCTGAAAGGAGGCACCTACTGACAAGCCTGGCACCTTGAGTTTAATCTCTGGGACCCACATGGTAAAAGGAGAAAAACAAGTTGCTTGCTGCCACAAGTTGTCCTCTGACCCCCATGTGTACAACATGGCATGTACTCTATTCCACAATAAAATAAATATCATTCTTTAAAAATTAGTCAGTTCTGAATAATGTTGAGTATATTCTGAGATATTCAGTCAGGATTTAGTTGTTTACATGAAAATAAATATGCACACACATGTCATTACTATACATATTTTCATAAACTTATAAATAAATTTAGTAAATGATGATAAATTCACCTTCTTATGTTTAGAGATTACTGTTTTATGGTACCTTTAGCAAAGAATTAAATATGGGAAAGTTGGGGCTGGAGAGATGGCTCAGTGGTCAAGAGCCCTTACTACTCTTCCAGAGGACCTGCCTCTGATTCCTAGCACCACATGGCAACTTATAACCATGTATAACACTAGTTTTAGGGAATCTGATGCCCCCTTCTGCTCTTCATTGGCACCAAGCACATATATGGTACATACATGCAAGCAAACTGCAAACTATCATGCACATAATACAGTTTTTAAATAAGTAAACATGGGGAAATTAGAAGTCAAAAGACTAGAATGACTGTTTACAGAAGCCAACTGAGGCATAGAGAGCCTGACACCATGCCAGTGTTTGTTACTACAGCTGTATGACGTTTTAAATTTGCATTCTTTAAGGTAATTCTTTTTTTATTAATTTATTCAGATTACAACTCAATTGTTATCCCATCACATGCATCCTCCTGTTCCTCCCTCCCTCCCACTTTTACCCCATTCCCCTCCCCTTCTTTTTTTTTTTTTTTTTTTTTTTTTTTTTTGGTTTTTCGAGACAGGGTCTCTCTGTGTAGCCTTGGCCATCCTGGACTCACTTTGTAGACCAGGCTGGCCTCGAACTCACAGCGATCCGCCTGCCTCTGCCTCCCAAGTGCTGGGATTAAAGGCATGCGCCACCACGCCTGGCTAAGATTTATTTATTATTATCTGCATGAACACCTGCCTGCCAGAAGAGGGCACCAGATCGCGTTATGGATGGTTGTAAGCCATGTGATTGCTGGAAATTGAACTCCGGACCTTTGGAAGAGCAGTCAGAAATGTTTAAAGACTAGGGAAAGATTCTGGACCTGGACTAAAGCAGTATACTAGAAACGAGGAGGAAAACCAGTGATGGTTGGAAGTGGAGTCTGGCTGGGAGGGGGAACTTCTAAATCCTGGATGCCGCAAGGTTCTGACCTCAGGCCTGCATAGTAGTGATAGTGTGATGACTAAGCTCTGAGCTTAAGAATTAGCACTTTTTTTTTCTTCTTCTCCCCCACTTTTTTTTTTTTTTTTTTTTTGAGACAAGGTCTCATCATGTAGCCCTTAGTGGTCTCAAAATCACAGAGACCAGCCTGCCTTTGCCTCCTGGGTTCCCCAGCAGTCACTGGTTCCTCCTGCACCTACACCCCAGCCTCAGGGAAGATGGACTGGAAGCTGGCCCTTTGCTGCTGGGGACTACAGACTGGGAGTTATTTCCCTAAGCATTTTCAACTAAAACTAAACCAGTGAGGTCCCCATTATAGTTAACTGTGGAGCTTGTCGAAACCTATGAGTAGTTTTGGAGATTGGATTGAGTTGGACCGCTTAGGAAAATGGAAATTGTGACTGTTTCTAGTCACACCAAGTAGCAATTTATTAGTTCCAGATGGATAGGGATGGAGTAGGGAGCGGATTTGGATGATAGTTGTTTGTGGGAGCGATGGGTGGGTAAAAGCATGGTGTTTTATTAAGCCCTGACAGTTTTTTCCACGGGGGCTGTTTTTCTTTTTCCTTGATGTAGGAAATTGTTTGCCAGATTGTATTATTTATCACAATCTGCTGTGGAACAGCTGCCAGGAAGCAAAGCTGTTCCAGTAGCTTCCTTACCTCCCTCCTCCATCACCACCACACAGATGAGCATCCAGTCTTCTAGTTAACTTTTGGGTCTTTTCCCCCTAGTTTTACTCAGTGGTTTTGGCTTTATTGGAAATGTTCTTGTAATGAGATATTTCTGGGCTTTGCTGTGGCCGTGTAATTGAGTTTTCTGAGCTTACTTTGTTTGCTTTAGTCAACACTAACTGGAGGCAGTTTGTCATTTGAATTTCTGGGTCCTTAGTTCTTCCTAAATACTAAAGTGCTGTTTTCCCTTGGAGGTGTGTGTGTGTGTGTGTGTGTGTGTGTGTGTGTGTGTGTGTGTGTGTGTGTGTGTGTGTATACTGCCAACAAGGCACACGTTTATTATCCTTCCACGCTGCACTTTTTACCAGTACCCCAGCTTCTTTCGATGCAGGCTTACAATGAAGACTGTTGGAACAGTGAGGAGGTGTGCTTTGGAGACTCGGGTTAGTTTTCTGCGTAAGAGGCTGTTAGTGTTAGACAGGGATTGCCCCTTGAAGCACACGGAGTTGAAGGCTGGTGTGTCCAGATACTGCGTTCGAAGCACCGTTACTTCACAGTCCAGACAAGCCATATTTACTCACGATCATGGTCACATAGCCAGCAGTACTTTTCTTTAGATTTTTCTCTTCTTCTAGGATTTCTGGCTTTTTGGTGAAACAACAAATCTCCCCTCTGGAAGTGGTGGAATAGTGGAGGAGAGTTTTTGGTTTGCTTTGAATCTTACCTGGTACATTCTCTGGGACAGTCATGAGGGCCTGGTAAGACAGCAGTCTGTGTCTTGGCCTCTGCTTTTCAGACTGAGGCCTTTCTTTTCCTGCTGAGAACAGGTGGCAACCAGGCATTGAAGGGGGGGGGGGGCTATTCCTTGTGACCCTTCTGGAGTTTGTATTCATGTTGTGTGACAAAACTTTTCCTGGGGCGACACAGTACTCACCTCAGATAGGGAGCCCATGAAAGACCAAAGTATGGGTAACACCAAAGTCCAACTTAGTGAGCCACTGAGTTTTGTTTTTTTATCGACTCCTGATTTTACTAACAAGATTAAGGGTGAGGGGTTGCTTACAGAGCAGAATTCAAAGATCGCTGTATCACAAGGGCTCATCCCAGCATGGGTGACAGCCCATAAAAGCTGGAACCTGGAACACACTGCATAGCTTGGAGGCGGCTCAGCAGGTTGCATGGTGTCCTTTCCAAGTGACCCTGGTCTGAACCCCTTCTAGGCAGCTAGCTGGTCTCAGCCTCCTCTGCAGCTTCCATCCTCCTAGAGGCTTCCTTGTAGCTCAGCTTCCCTCGTCTGAGGGGGGCTCTCGGCCTTCGTTGTTTACCCTGGCAGGGAACGGCCTATGAATCTGGTCTGTTTGGGGGCCAGGGGTAAGGGACACACATGTCACACAACATTGAAGACGATGATGATGATGGTGACGATGACAACTACAACGGTTACACACAATTCAGTAGGGAGAGAAGGCATCTAAAGACAAAGAGAAATGAGCCTACAAGCCTACTCAGAATTATACAAGACTTGCTTGTTTGGTGTTCTCAGCGATGACAGACGTAACACTTTTACAGATACTGAATGAGGTCAGCATTTATTTCCCAAGACAACTTTGTCACCACTTCTGGGACATCTGCATCAGAGTCATTTTCTTTACTTTGAGGTACACTTAATTCAAATCATAAAACAGTCAACTTATAAAAACAATCATCTTATTAAGGAAAAAAGAAGAGATTCCCCTCCACCAGCTTCTTCATTATGATGAAGTAGAGCAGCTTCTGTGCTATTGTACTGAAAACACACACATCAAAAAGTACAATTCTGCATATATTTTCCTCCTTGGCTTGTATCGATGCTGTCTGATTTCTTATGGTTGTTGTTGTTTTTCTTTTATTTATTTGTTTGTTTGTTTGTTTGGTTTTTTGAGACAGGGTTTCTCAGTAACAGCTCTGGCTGTCCTTGAACTCACTGGCCTTGAACTCACAGAGATCCACCTGCTTATGCCTCCCACGTGCTGGGATTAAAGGCGTGCAGTGCCCTGCATTGTGTTTGCAAAAAGACAGTAGTTATAAGAAACTCCTTTTGGGCTTACAGCTGGTTTATTTAAAGTGAAGCATAAAGAATTTGTTTTTTAGTCATTTGGCATTAGAGTTCTGTTTTCTGTGTTTACACCAAAGAATGAATAGGCAAAATTTTGCTTAAAATATATTAAGTAACTCTGTTTGTCTGACCAGTCACATTTAAACTTCTAGTCCCAGTTTCCTCCAAGTTCCATAATAGTGTCTGGCAAAGTACAGAGAAAAAGATTGATAATATCAGACAAGTAAGCCATTGCAGAAGATAATCCAGTTTTTGCTTGAGCACCTCTAATAAGGAAACTCCACAACAGCAACAAATGTAAATAAAAATAAAAAATCATGTGCCTTTGATTCCAGCACTGGGGAGGCAGAGTCAAACGGATCTCTGTGACTTCTGGGCCAGCCTTGTCTACATAGTGAGTTCTAGGACAACCAGGGCTATGTAGAGAGACCTCAAAGGGGGGGGGGGGGAATGGTAATGGGAGTTCATTTTCTTTTTTTTTTTTTTTTTTTTTTTTTTTTTGGTTTTTCGAGACAGGGTTTCTCTGTGTAGCCTTGGCCATCCTGGACTCACTTTGCAGACCAGGCTGGCCTCGAACTTACAGCAATCTGCCTGCCTCTGCCTCCCGAGTGCTGGGATTAAAGGCGTGCGCCACCACGCCCGGCTTCATTTTCTTATAAAGTTGTTCTTGGTTTTTTTTTGTGTGTGTGTGTAACACTGGTCAACCTTGAGTTTCTAATTCACCTGCCTCAGCCTCAATATGATTTGCAACAAGGTAATACATAAACCAAAAATGTCATATAGCCAAGTCTAACTTCTTTTTTTCTTTTCCTCTCTCTCTCTCTCTCTGTTTTGTGTGTTTGTTTGTTTGTTTCCGAGATGGGGTTTCTCTGTGTATCCTTGGCTATCCTGGACTCACTTTGTAGACCAGGCTGGCCTTGAACTCACAGTGATCCGCCTGCCTCTGCCTCCCAAGTGCTGGGATTAAAGGCGTGTGCTGCTACGACTAGCCCCAAATCTAGCTTCTAATTTGTAGCAATCCTCCTGCCTCTGCCATCCAGGTTTAGGATTACAGTCATGTGCCATCATGCCTCACTTAGAAATGCTTTTGTTCATAATAATTTATTGAACTATGTTCTTCCTGTTGATGTACTCAGAAAAAGCTTGACTCTTAAGAGTGAGCACCACATAAACCAGGCGTGGTGCACACACCTGTGGCCGCAGCACTCAGGAGCTGAGGAAGGTGGAGGGTCAGAAGTTTAAAGTTATCCCAGCTACATGAGGAGTCCAAGATCAGCTTCAACTGAGACCCTGACTCAAATAAATAAATATTGACAAATATTTGAAGAAAGTTGTTTTTGCTTTTTTCCTTTTGTGGCTGTTCTTGGTGGCCCAGGCTGACCTCTGACCCTCAGCCTCAGCCTTCTGGGTACTGGGATGTCAAGCATGGACCGCCATGCTGGCTGCTGTCCTTCATAGCCTCATCCTCCTGCATGCTTCCCACCACACAGTGCACATGTGCTCACTTTCTTTTCCTTACTGCAAGCGTGTTCTGTTCTTTCAGCTGCTGTGGATGTTAGCCTCTTCCTATCTTGATAACCTTGCACTTA